>NW_026623687.1:0-62419 GCF_030028575.1 Malurus melanocephalus | reverse complement strand
AGAGGTGCTTCTAAAAGAATTCACTCATTTGCATGTAGCCTGAGTCTCGATTAATATTTTAGGAAATCTCCTCATTATAAGGTTGCATTTTAYTGTTAAAAGTTCTGGGAAATAAACCCCAGCATAAGAACATCAAATTGATTATTTATTTTTATTTTCTTTTTTTTCCCCTGCTCATTTAACTGCTTCTTTGTAATTTTCAGATCTCCACTGTAAGAGTATCCATGTCTGGGAAGATTGGTCTTAATCTTGGGCAGATGGAGGGGAAAAGAGAGCAGGGTAAGGAGGAACACGTGTGAGTATGTGTGTGAGAGAAAGGCCACTGCAAAATTTCAAATCAGTATGGACTATTCAAATGGATTTTCAGCACCTGCAGCTACCATTGAAGTAAATAGGAATTCTGGGAGCTGGTAGAAAAAAAAATCCTTTAAAAACTGGAAACCCACTAAAACACGAGTCCTAACGTGTTTCATATTAAATGACAATCTTCATAATTACTCACRGAAATACTCTAATGTTTCATTAAAATAATTTCTTATCTAAGAATCTCTGCTCTACACTTTAGCCCTGTGTACTCTGGCCCTTTATTTTTCTTCATATTTGAGGAAAGAATACAGATTATATTTTCCGAGAAAAATAAAGCAGGTTAAAGAGCAATAATCATCCATCCTTAARGTAGAGATGACTGAACTTCAGAAGCTAGTTTTCTTGTTGCTGGTATAAAAATATTTTTTAAAAAACAAACCCATTCTCATTTTCCCTTATATATGTTTTTCATCTGCAGATAGCACAAATGSTATTCTGGAAGGAGAGATTAAATTAATTAGAGGTTCTGTGACATTAGTTGATCTAATTTAAATTCACTAAATACAGAAGTTCTGCAATTATCTAAAAAAAGGATTCTGAAAAATACTTCTCTATTTCTCACAGAAAGAGTGATAGTCTTACTGAATTTCTCTTGTCATACAATGGCTTACTAGAGGCAACTTTGAAATAGAAAGTTTCAGTTATTTATAGTAAATATTTAATTTTACCTGTTTTAATCTGTTTATACAATGACAATTTAAGGGACTGAKACTCATTCTTGATTTGAGCTGTCCAGTTCAAAATATGTATTTACCTATTTCTATCATATCATGAAGGCCTTCACAAGGTTCCAAAAATTCCTTTTCAGTCTTTTTCATCTACCTGGGAAGACAGTGTCTTATTCTCAGTTAAATAAGTGAAAAGTCTAAAAACTTACTTGGGTTTTCACATAATGGAAAAAGGTATAACCTTTTCTCTGTATTGATATGGGTGCTCACTGTTGCTCTCTSTCTCCCTGAATCATAGAAATACATATCTAGCAAGGCAGGCGGCCCTTAGGACTTTCCTTGAAAAAGAAGCAAGTTCTTTATCTCTCTCATTTGCAACTCCAAGTGAACTCCCTTCCCTGGGATATACCTCATGATCTGTACAACATACTGTACCCCTATATATAGTGTAGGGTTCCTGCCCTGTGCCAATATTTCCAGATCCTAGGTCCTAAAAATAAGAGGGGTCATAATTTAGTAGGTATATTACTCTAGAACTTACTCCCTTGAGCTGAGGATAAAGGCGGATTTATATTATAAGCTAGTGAGCAAAAGGCAAAACATGAAGATATAATAACTAGAAAAGCTTGCACAATTTCAGCTTACAATGGTATGGTACAAACATTGAATACATCTCCCTGTG
Organism: Malurus melanocephalus; assembly: GCF_030028575.1. NCBI lineage: Eukaryota > Metazoa > Chordata > Aves > Passeriformes > Maluridae > Malurus > Malurus melanocephalus. Next base: position 60,703 of record NW_026623687.1, on the reverse strand, counting down.
TGGACTGATACTCTTATTTGAAGGAAAGAAAGAGTATTTCCAATATGCTGGCTAGGGACACTGGAGCTTTATTACACCCACTGACCTCTAGAGTTTGTCACTGGATGAAAGTACAATGTATACATTTTAGTTAATAAGTTCTTATCCTTTCCTACAAYTAAAAATGCAAATGAACTCTCAAAATATGTGTTTATTTTTTACCATACAGTTTTCATTAAAAGATAACTTGTGACACAGTGTGTAGCTGGTAGAGGTGAGTTGAGTCAAGAGGCAGGGAAAATTCTGCTGAGTAATAGGAGAGTAAAGATGGAAACACTGATCCCTCACTCTGTATGATTTGAATAGAAAATCATACATTTACTTTCACATTGGGAAAATAGCCTTTGCTACAATACYGAATTTAGAAGATAGGAAAGGGTGACTAACAGGGCAGTCTGCAATTTCTGTGTCTTTTGTATAGCTGAGTATGTAGAGTTCCAGTTGGAAAATAATAACGAAGCAATGTTTGTCTCCAGCCTTTCTGTAAGACCTATACATGCACTAAGCAGTGACATTTCTCTCTTCATTATGTAACCACTTTTAAAACTGCATCTGAACTTGAGTGAGAGGAACCTTTACTGAACTATCTACCTGAATGTGCATAGAACAATTTCGAACTATCTGTTGCAAGAACAGCAGTTTGTTTAGTAAAATTGTGTAATCTGCTATTGATAACCATCTCCTACTTTATCACTTTCATAATCACATGCATTTCTAGAGTGGTCATGACCACATCTGTTCATTCCTCCTTTCTTTGCCATCCTGTGATACGAACAAGGATTATCTATTTCTTACATTGATGAGATGGTGAATGGATCCAAAATCTTTCAGATTTCCAGAAATAAGGAATAACAAAGATTTTTCTTGACATTAGAAGTGTTGAAAGCATAAAACCAAATAATTTGTTTTTTCTCTTGTAGCTGCTTGGTCTGGGTAATCTGGTGAACTATAATTAACATTCAAAACTTCAACATTTTCTCCTGGCCTTTTTATCATTTTCTTCTTCCTATATAGTTTTGGAGTCTGCATTGGCTGGGTCAGTCCATATAAGTTGTTTTCTTGCTCCATATTAGATCCCAGCAGGGGGAACGAAAATTATGAAAGATAAAGACTGGAAGATATAAGATTTTCCTACACAGAAATTAGGTATAGAATTCAAAAAAAAAAAAGCAGGTGCATTTTTTTTTTTTTTTTTTTTTTTATTTTTTTTTTTTTAGGATGGCTTATTTAAAGATTTTCTGTAAATAATTCAGCTTAAATATGACTATGAAATTATACAAATACTGGGCAGTAATGTTGTGGAATATGCTATCTGATTGAAACCAAAACTAATAAACTCAATCGATTCAACATTTCTAACTTTTTGCACATTCCATTATCTTTGACCTTGCAAAAAAGACTGTCTATTGTTAAATTTAAAGCTTGATACTAATTCAGTTGATTTACTCATGATCTTCAGGTTGAGAAATGTAAAAACATACAGAGAATTATAGACTTAATTTATTTTCCTGGATACCAATTAAGTAGTAGGTAAATGAACTAGTCAAAAAAAAACCCTTTACGAAAAAATATTTTCAAATTTGAAATGGTCTKCTGTAAAATTCCATTTAGAAGCAGTTCATACCAATGAGATTTTTCTTTCATGTTATAATATAAAGGCTTTTCGTTCCCACTACTCATAAAAATTGGTCCAGTTTTCCAACATAAAATTTTGCTAATATCTATCTATCTATCTATCTATCTATCTATCTATCTATCTATCTATCTATCTATCTATCTATCTATCTGTCTGTCTATCTATGCATCCCAACATTTTTCTCCTTATTGTTTCATAAAATTAATCTATTATATAAAATAAAATGAGCAGTTACCCCATTCTGATTATATGGTTTCTGGATCATCCAAGTTTAGCTAAATTATATTTCACATACAGTCAAGAATGCATTATTTTGATATTGGAGACAGTGTAAATATTTTCCTAACCTTCCAAAGTAGCGTGCAATGTGAYGACATGAATGGCAATATTTCTGTCTCCTGAAGTCCACAAAGTATGTCAGTATTGTTCTCCTTACATGGTAGCCCTTAAAGTATTCTTGGACAAATATTAAATAGTATTTGAAAGAACATATATTAAGACTGTTCCCTATGGCATTCCTACATGAGTGCATGAGCTTCAGACTSTATTAGCCTCTTCCTTTTCTTTAGCTGACTCTCAGATAACAGAGAATTAACACTAAATATAGTTCCTTTAATAAATCAGGGAGTGTGTGCGGTGGCTTGAACCCAGAAGGGTTTTTTTTTTTTTTAGCTATGTGTAGTTTTTGAAGAATTTTAGTGTACTTACTCTCAATATCCCTTATGGTGGAGGAACTGCACTGCAGTTAATGATTGTTCTTTGGAATGTTATTTATGCATATGYAGCATAAGTATCACAGTAAAGACAGGAATGTTTTCCTGGGAAGGACAGATAAAATGAACAAGATATTAAATATGAAAAACCAGGAGTACTTCCAAATTATACTTGAAAAAAATCAAAGGAAATAAAAAGAAGAGAAAAGCTATAATAGCATTAGAAAGAGTTCTCYATATGTTATTATCGCCCACTTAAAATTTCCTTCACATGAGTCACACTCAGGAAAGCAGTTTACAAAAAGGGGAAAAAAAGAAAAAAAAGAAAAAAACCCAAACTGTATTGAATTATCTGTTAAAAATCTCTCCAAGATTACACAGATGTGTAAAGATTTTCTCAAAGACAAAAACTAAGTGCCCCGCTAACAGAAACTCCCTAAATTGTATCAAAACTCAGTTTATATTCCCACAGATGTCTAACAAGCTGTGTATATGGTCTTGGATTATAGACTGGGAAAAATCAATAGCTTGCTGTCTCAAAGGCACCAATATAGATTATGAATCACAGCCAGGAAGTTGTCAGTGATCTCGGCTGCCAACAGTGCTTCAGTAAAGATATTTGCTAGCTCATATTCTTTTAATGTGCACCTTTCATATATGAAACAGAACAGGCCACTTTTTGATGAAGAAAAAAAAGAAAAAGGAAAAAAAGGGAATTTTCGAGAAAGATACAGTATGTCACAAAATAATAAGTATCCATTCTTATCTAAATGATTACTTTTTACCCAAAAGTTGAGGGGTTTTTGTTTGTGGGGTTGTTTTGGATTTTTTTTTCCCAGARGAAAGATATACATGCTTYCCCCTCCCCCCCATTTTTCTATTTAGGCTACAAATTATTTCTATCATCTGAAACTAGTTCATAAGTTGAAAGTAACAAAAGAACAAGGAAGAATGAAGGTWTTTTTAATCATATTTATCTACGTTGGGATTTTCATCTATTATTCTTTGACAACCATACTTTAATATAGAAGTATRTAAGATCACCTCAAGGAATGCAGAGTTTTTAATGTGAGTTTTTTCTTGTATTGTAGCTGCACAAATTGTCCATGAAAATAAGGCACTGTCACTGCTTTTCAAAGTACTATATTTAGCAAAATTATAGAGCCAGTAAATAGAGAGGATTTTGCCCCACTTCATTTTTTCCAAATACATTTCAATTAAATAATAGGCACAGAAGGAATAATCATCCTTCTTGTAGCAAAAGTATATTTTGAGGTATTTCTAATAAGCAGTTAGGCATCTAACCTAAATGCACAAACTACTCTCCACTGGCTACATAAAGAATGGAGTCTATGAGTTCTATGCCTTCAGCAAACAAAATAATAATTAAAAAAAAAAAGAAAAAATCAACCAACCAACACAAAAAAAAAGGAGAACCTATCCAAAACCCATCTATCTGGCACGTGACCATTTGTTGCTACACTAGAGTGCTATTTTGAGTGAAGGCTCTGGGATTTGTMAAGTTATGACAGCTGTAAGAACTTGAATATAGCAATAAATCAAGCCTTGGAAGRTACACCAACTTAAGAGAAATCAACTGCAGCATTTTAAATTGCACGGGGAACAGTATCCAACCAAGAACAAGTGATCATATTTAGATAAAAATCTTCCCATAGGCTTCTTATTTGGAAATGGTATAGATCTGGAGTGAGCACATGGGGAGGCACATACTACCTGTGTTATCCATATTTCTTCTGGTTTTTCTTTCTTCTGGATAATACATGACAACTGAACCTCTTCTACATCAGGCYTGAGGAAAAAGACAGTGAAGGAAAMATTTAAGTCCAGGGATACTGCATCTTTCTCAGATACAWTTGCTGATCACAAATTGAATATTTTTGTAAGTTTTAATAGCATGGGGACTYCCTTGTGGTTGATATCACGTGTTGTGAAGTGATATCTTATGGGAGCCTTCTGGTACTTAAAAGAGACCTACAAAAAGGCTGGAAAGGAACTCTTTATAATGGCATATTATGAGGAGAAGTAGAATGGCCTTAAACTGAAGGAGGGCAGGCTTCCAGTAGACATTAGGAAGAAATCCTTTACTGTGAGGGTGGTGAGACACTGAAACAGGYTGCCCAGAGAAGTTTTGGATGCYACATCCCCAGAAGCATCCCAGATCAGGCTGGAAGGGCTTTGAGCAATCTGGTCTAGTGAAAGGTGTCCCTGCCCTGACAGAGTAGTTAGAACTAGATGATTTTTAAGGTCCCTTCCAAAACAAATAATTTTATKATTTTTATRGTCCTATGGCACATTGACAGCATTKATTTCCAGAATAATGCTATCTGTAGAAGGTAAGGGACCATTCAAAGAGGCTGGCATAGAATTGACTAATCCACATATAAGAAAAATATTGCAGGAATAGTTGTAGAGTGTTAATCAATTCTCTCCTCTAACTACAGCGATGGTAAACTTCACAAATGTTTGATGTTCATGGATCCAAACKAAAAGCAATTTTTGACCCATCTTTCTGAGTAAGACACAAAAAAACTGATGACAGAAACAGGAGGTATCAGCACAGTTTTTGCACTGCAGGAGATGGAAGCAAACAGAGTGAGAATAATTAATGTTATGCAAATGAGTTAACTTYTTTGAAAGAGGAATTCAGACTAATTTTCTTCATGAGCAACATTCCTCAGGATCCTGGCCATCTTGTGGTTTGCATCAACTGGCTTATCCAAGGGCTTATTCCTGCATCTCCTCTGGTTTTACACAGTGCAAAATTTTGATGGTAAAAATCTTTCTAAATAAGATTTTGTTCTTGATCTATGTATGAGACACTTCTACCTTTTATTTTTAGAACTTTTTAATCCTAAATATATRGTCTCAGAATTCCCAAAATTATTTGGTTTAAGGACAAGTTTAATTAATGGGTTAGGCTGAAAAACAGTGTGGAATAAATCAGAAGTGATAAAAACTGACTTCAAGMATTTCTGGAAGATAAAGTTCTTTAGATGGAACTGACAAGTAAACTTCTTATTTTGCACTTGTAAAAAAGGGAATATATCACCTAAATTAGGCCTTTTTCTTCAAATAAAATAAAAGCAACCAGCGTTAAATTGTATTATTTTTTTTTTTATCTTCCTGAAGCAAGAATTTGTAAACCTTTAGACTACAAGCAGCAGTCTTAGTGACAATTGGAAGTATTTAAGCTAAAAATTAGTATTGGCAGTCCTCTTTTTTCATTATTACAAGCTTCYAAGATGCACAAAACCTCTATTAACAAATCCTAATGGAAGTATTACTCCACTCCTTAGCTAATGAAAGAGGTTGCACAGCTCTCTAGCAGCTGTAGAATGATTTTGGCTGGGAAACAGCCGTAAGACTAACTAACTGAGTCTAACAGTTACCCTAACACTGCTGAGTCCTCCACTAAACTGCGCCCCCAGTGCCACGTCTACATGTCTTTTAAATACCTCCAAAGTTGGAGACTTACAACACTTATGACTGGACACCAGCTGGATGTAGCTTCTTTCACCAYTGCTCCCTGGCCCTGGCCTTCCTATCAGTTTTTTACCAAGCGAAGAGCACATCCATGAACAGCCAGTTTCTCCAGGAGAATGCTGTGGGMGACAGTGCCAAAGGCTTTACTGAAGTCCAGGGAGACAACAGCCACAGTCTTTCCTCATTCACTAAGTGGGTCACTTTGTCATAGAGGAAGATCAGATTGGTCAAGCAGGACCTGCCTTATACATACCCAGGCTGGCTGGACCTGATCACCCCATTTCAGTCCAAGCCCCTTGGTCCATGTCCACATTCACAGTCAGGACATTGCAAATGTCAGGGGCTTCCTTGGACTACTGGGCTGTCCCCCTCTTGGAGTATCAAGGCCTAATTGGGGGKTGGAAGGGCAGGGCATGGTGGGCACCTTTCTGGGGAGTGAGACAGTCAAGGCTGCCAGCCTGCACGTGGGACTTGGGAGCAGTCCCAGTGAGGGGAACCAGTGTTTGACACATCCCCAGGATGATCAGAAAAGACTAAAAAGCCTCACGGAGGATAATCATATGGATTCTCTGTGTTTAACAGGCCTTTAACTTTTCAGGCATCTCAGTACAATTACACTATTTAAGATTTTTGCTGAGCTTGGGAAAAGTCTTGCTAAAAGACCCTCCCTTGAATAAGATTCCACGTTTTGTTGGAACATGAAAGGTAGCAACTAATAACTACAAAACACTTCGTTTTGCTATGTATAAAAATAACAAGGCTTTAAAGTACATGAACACTGCTGGATCATCATTACCAGAGCTAATTAATGCAGAAGAGGCATCAGTGATGATTCAGCTGGACTGAATTGCCTTCCCAAGGAACTAACAGTCTATGCTACTGCCATTGACAGAGATTCGCTCCTTTGATCATTGCAGAGCTGCTCACAACACGTGGCAGTAGAAGACTATCCACYCTTTAAGCACTTATTAAATGAACCTGAAGTATGTGCTGCAGCCTAGAAAAGACTTGACTCAATTCTGCTCCAGTTCTGAATCTAATATCCATGTGAGTACTTTGGATGAGCCTCTTAGTCTTCTTAATATTACTTTTTCTTTGTTTTTTTAGGACTRTCTTCATCTTCAGCACCTTCACCATAATTGAACAGATTGTACAGTGAAAGAGAATTTGCATCTTGGTAGAGCATATGAATGCCCTCAAAATAATTACTAGGAAGTGTGTTCCACTATGAGGCTTAACAGTTTACCACATTCAATATCAAAATATCAATAATATACATATTTAGAGATAWATTTTCCATCTGATCAAATCTAGMATTTTTATGTTTAYATTTTAACACTGTGATGATGTTGGAGCCACTGGTTTTCATTTGTATTTGTTCATCATAGTCCAGTCTCTTTCATGTGGCAAGAAATACGTTTTTGCGTTGGGTTTTTGTGTTGGCTTTTGAAGGGTTTTTTTGTGATGTCTCCAAGCTCCTTCACCACCATTCCATTAAAGATGTTGAAGTCTTTAGATCTATGATGCTGTACAAGCTCCATTTCAAAACACTGAAGTAAACACATTATTTATGTKCTTCATATTTGGCTATTTTTATTTCTCCAGACTAGTGACTTTAGAACATTTAAGTGTGCTAAACAAAGAATCTACCTTACAGAGTATGGGATCTAGACACCTTGAACGAACCAACACAGCCAGGTGACCAGAACTACAAAACTATGGCTGAAATGCAGAGTACATTCACTTAACTTTCTCACTAACTGGAGAATTCTGAAGCAACACCTGGGCAGCAGAAACATCCAAAATAAGGATGCCAGCACCGTCAGGCTTGGTTCAGTCCCAGTGGGCAGTAGGGCTGCGGTTTGCACCCATTTACCAAGGGCCCATGCATGCRTAGTTTACCACCATGCTCCCCTGTGCTTTTTATGATCTCTGAGCTTTRATCTCTCTCCCAACAGGCAGCTCAATCATGTCTGTGAGAGTGCCTCCAAGTTTCTGTAAACACCTATGTTACCTGTGCACAGAAATTCTATGGCTCAAAACAGGAAGAGGATAAACAGCAGCAGGCATAATATATGGTTTCCCACACTGATATCCTCCAGGCCTTAGTATTCCCAGCTGCCAGGTCATGTGAGTGGATCACCCTCTCCTTGCCAATCTTCACTTTTAACTCTTTCTTCCCAACAGACCTGATGTGGCAAAGGGATTAATGCACTGAATATTGTATTATACAACTTGTACAAACTTTAGGTGAAATGTTTTTTGTTTGGTTGATTTATGTGGTATCATGTGCATATGCATACTACTTTTTAAAAGTAGGGAAGAGAAGAATGAACACTAAAGAGGGAAAGAGCACAGAACATGGAAAGATTTATGTTTATCTTATGACATAGGAAACTCATTCTCTATCATCCAATAGTGGATTGTCTGGCATATTAAATTGAGACATCACCACCAGATATGCATTTAATTTTAGCTTATTTTGAAATTGTTGGCCTGATTCCAGAATTTCTGTATAAAAGGTGTTATGCTGTTACATACAATAATACTATTTGTCCATAGGTATAAAAACCTATGGAGTRCAATATATTTCTACTTCATCCAGTTTCATGAAAGATTAAATATATTTTAGACAGTACTTTCCAGAACTGATGCTTTTTCTGAAGGAAAATAGTGTCATTAGTATCTTYAGGTTTGACTATGACTTGATATTTTCTGTTTTAACTTTGCCTTCCTTTATTTCAAATATCTATCTAAAAATACTGAGACAATTTTATCCARAGATAGCTAGGAGATAATTTAGGGCAATTCTTCACTAGTATAATACAGATGGATTYGGCATGACTACATCTTCATTAAACATCTCACTGCTGCAGGTAACACTGAGGGAATGGAACAGAGGGTGATACTGTTTCATCCTCCAAAAAAAAGGGTTCAGAGAAATCTTTATGTCTACGTTATTTAATACAAGATAGAGTTATTTCTTTGTAACTTGTAATGCAGGAAATTTCAAGAGACTAGGAGGTCACATGAAGCTTTGAAAGCCTGCCTTCACTGCATCCACAGGTCAGGTGTAGCTGAGTATCTGACCCATTTACCTTTTTCCCCCAAGTGCTTCATGCACTATTTTTGTTGGTTTCCCACTAAAAGAGCTGGTTTTATGACATCACAATGACAATGAAGATGGACAGAAAGATAGCATCACACAAGTGCCTTAAGAAGTGGACTTACTATTTTCATCACAATACTAATAATAGAAACAAGCAAACAAACCCAGAAAATGTATGCAGAACATCTTTGATCAGTGTTTTACAAAGAGTTTATGACTGGACAGCATTGTTTTCAAATCTGATCATAACATTTTTTCCTTTCTGGACTACAGTGATCTTACTGAATCCCTTTCAACTCAGAATATTCTGTGATTCTGTGACTACTTATTAGCCAAAAACATTGATCTGATTAGAAATCACTTCCTTAATGAAAACTAGAGCATCTAATGCAAACTACTCAAAGCTAAAACCACTAAAAGAAATGTTTTCTCTTGCAAAGAGTTTGTCAAGTTTGTCCTAGCTCTAAGTAATCATACATTTATGAAAATATCCCAGCAGAGAACTCAAGAGCTCTAGGTATGAAGAAAGCTAAATATGAACAATCTAAGCCTAACAGGAGAAAGTTTTAAAAATAATGCCTTTGTGATCTTATTATAATTTCCCCCCAAAAGACTTTGCCTACTAATACAAAATTACCTGTACTCATTAGCCTGAGAAAATAGGATTTAATCCTGTGGAATAAAATTCCAAGGAAGGAGTATGTTGGCAATAATCAAAGATAGCTTATTCTCTTTAGCTAAAGGCTTTACTTTGTTAAAAATGGAAAGGAAAAAATGGTATAAAAAAATTCTCAGGAGTGCTTAGAAACAAATGAACACCAAATAAAATAAAATTGCATTGAACTCAGCTTTTGTATAGCTAAATTCACCAAAAAAAAAAAAAGTGAGATACAGGAAAATTTGGATAGGAGTATTGACTTTTTCATTCAGAAAGAAAGCATAGTAATTCTCCTTTCCAGCTTTCAGATGACTGGAATGAAAAAAATGTTCATAATATTTGTTATTACTCAAAGATACAGTTTTCCCTTTGCTGAATCTATTTTTTAGAGGTCAGAGCAATTTCAGGCTTTCTTCTTTGTCTTTCCTTCATCTGCCTTTCTAGATCTTTTTCTGATGTATTCTGTGATGTAGTCAGGAACAACACTGTCAGTTGTTCTGTAAAACATGTAACATTAAAAGCATGTAAGGTTCTGCCAGTATAGCTGCAGCAATCTTCATAGGTAGCAACAAAATAATTGTGCATGGGTATGCCAAAAGCTTTTTTGAGTATTARTTTTAAAGTTCTTTCTTTCTGGTTCTTGGAAATACCAATGCAATAACTGTATAGTCAAGAGCTGAAATCAGTGATGTGCATTTTTCAGGGAAATCTGATTCTCATTGTTAAAATAACTGCTAAGCGTTTATTAAAAGGTGAACAAATTTGGTGGTTTTACATGTCATAAATTATTTAATTGGCTATTAATTTCTTAATTTGGATTCAAGATAATGCAAGTGAGTTACTCTCAAACACAATATGACACATCATCTATCTGTTTCATAAGTATGAGTAAGATGATAAAACTTGCACCACCATAGACATTTACAAGCCATCTCTTGGCTTTCCACATTATGTTTTTCTATAAAGGTGTAAGAGAATAAATGAAAATAATTTTTACTTCTAATATTCTAAGGTTTCCTTTATAATTAATAATATGCAAGATTTTWTTGTTTCATGGATTAGCTCCTAAATCCTCTACCTGTTGAAATTCAGTCCTTGATAGATGCTTTCCCATTAGCATTTTATTACATTGTTTTGAACCWAATTTCCTAGTTGTCCCTGTTTACTATACACTTATTCATATCACAGGTAGTTCTCATATACTATAAACTGAAATAGTTTTGGATAAAATCCAGCTGTAAGACAGACTCCATAAAGCACCTGGCAGACTCTAACMCCAGTCCCTGGAACCAGCATCTTGCTCAGTATGAAAACTAGGTCCTTCACATCATGTTCATCTCTTCATACCAGAGATTTTCTGCAAGAGTTAGGAACAAAAGAGCATCRCAGAAAAGCCACAATAAGGCTTTCACTTTTTGGTAATGTGTGGCGTTCAATCATTATAACAAAAAAAAATTCTCTGCTAGAAAATTTTCACTTGGATGCAAGGCAAAAAAGTGGGATTTCTTAACTCGTTTGAACTCATGGTCTGCATTGTAATGAACTTTGCATTTAACTTTCACATTTAGCTACATTCCAGAGGGAGAAAAACACTCTGTTCCTCCTGACACTATTACTCAAGCTCAAACTAGACAGCCTATGTTGTGGAATCTGGATGACTCCTTAGGGTGATAATGAAAGCAACACCTAAGACAGAGACATCWGACATTCTTCAGTCTTTGTACTACGAACAAATGATTCTTCTTTGGACAAAACTTGACAGCAAAGCCCAAAGTATCATATTAATGAATAAACATAAAAATATTTTTAAAATAAATAAACAAAGAAAAGAGGGACAGATTGTTCTTTTTAAGATAACACGGGGCAGTATTTTCAGAAATCTGAATAAACAGTTCCAATATATATAAAATTACCTCAGAGTGATCAACTTCAAGTTTTCCTGTTTATCCCTTTCATGAAAGGCAAGTTCTCAACAAATACTGTATATAAACTATAAACTTCTATGGCTGATGTGACAGCTAACACATATTTCAATACCTTGGATCATTTCAAGTTAGGTCATATATATGTATATAAACAACAATCTCTCCACTGTACCATGCAGGGTTACCTTGAATGATAAAGGGCAATATTAGCATAGGATTTCTCTTCACAGCCTCACTTGACTGAGATGGTGTGTTTGAATTACTTGGGCTGAACCTCCCTTGTGTGAAACTACAAAAARAAGAAAAACCCAACACTTTTAGTTGTACASAGTGACCTCAGGAGAAACACGAGTATGTCAACAGCCAGGAAAACAATGGCAGGTTATTTACACTGATGCATCCTGGGAGGACAAGACAAAACCAGGGTAAACAGAAAGAAGAGAAGCTCATCATKGGCATAAGGAAAAATTGTTCTTCATGAACACAGTCAAGCACTRCAACTGACTTGAGCAGTCTCCGTCCTTGGAGGTTTAGATCTGACTAGATAAAGACATGAGCAACCTGATCTGATCTCATACCTGACCCTACTTTGACCAAAAGGGTGGACTAGGTACTTCTTGAGGTCCCCCTCAGCCTGAAATATCCTATGAACCTATGACTCAATACTATGTTGTTGCATCTGAATTGGATAAATCCCTTTTCATCATTACAAGTTCTACATTTCAGCTATGCTTCCTGCTCAGGCTGTGTAACCCACTGCAACAGCCCAGAGATCMAACTAATGAAACATTTATGCTAAATAACATAGCTGGGAGTTTTTAAACTTATGCTAGATATTTTTATGGGTGAACCTAATCATCCATCACAAGCAGTCATTCCTATTCATTGGTCAGTGCTATTAGCTGCATGCTYATTTTTATTAGTACTGTTACGTGGAAAGAGAAGGCCTGTCCATACAAGTTTAAATATTACTACAATAATCCACAGACTCATACCCTCATTAAAGAGCCTAAAAAGAATGCAACAATGAAAATTATGTCTAGAGACCTTTTGTTGATTTTTAAAATGTAAGTATTTTCTGTTAGGTTATTAATTATTTCAGTCATTCTTTTAGCATCTTAACTCATCAGAATATTTTTATGAATCGCTGTAAATATTATAAAGGCTACTTATCTTCAAGGTACAAGAAATTCAGATTTCGGGTATTCGTGCACAGTTCAAGTTTTTTTATTACACAAAAATGAATCTTAAATATGAAAATTGTCCCACTATGATCTCTTTTGTGCTTCTGCTTGCTAGGTCAAAACTTGCACTTTTACTACTTGTACTAGTGAGAGAAATAATACAAAAGCTTTTTTTCACAACAGAAATGACTGTTTCTGTTCATAGAGCAGCCGTATGTGCTATGCATACGTATGGACAAGTGTGTGTATATATATATTTATAGATATATATATATATATATATGTATACATAGCCATGCAGTTTGCAATATTGATCCATTTCCATAATGGTCTAATGTTGTTTCTTAGAATCAGCATTGCTAAAATGATGAGCATGATAATTTAGTATGCAACACATGGTCTCTCTCCTACCTTTGCTAAGTTTTAGAGGACATTGACTTTGTGCAATTTTCTTTGACACCAATTCAAAGGACTCTACAGTAAAAGGCATCAGCAAAATCAGGTACAGAAACATTAGAGAATAATGTATTAAGTCTCGTTTCTTGCTAAAAGTAAGCACACACTTTTTCAAATGAAGATGTTTCAAAGGGAATAGAAGGGTATAAAAGAAGTAAAAGCTCTATAATATCATGGATACTGACCAGTTTCAAATTTATTACAGAACTAACTAATTGCTATTATTTCATTTACATTGCAAATGTAAACAAAAGAGACTCGAACAAAAAAATGGGTTTTTGGTTTTTTTCAGACCAAAGGTGTGAGTTTTAAGGTTGAATTTTACTCCCCTGATTTTAGGGAAGTTAGATGTATTCAGAGCATCGAAGATTTGGTTCTTGATATAAAACAGTAAGGCTTCAGAAAAATACTGTTGTTTAAAGCAGACACTTGAACATTGCATGTAATGAAGGGACAAAGAACAGACATAAAATTAAATATATATTCTCTTCCAAAATTATCTTGTATGCAGWTAACACAGCTCTTATTCTTAATTACAATGCTTTGTACTTTGTACCCTATAATGGCAACTGAGATTGGCATGGATCTCTTTGRTATTAATTCCACAAAATGGATCCTTCAGCCATGACATACAACGTTTCCCAAATGGAGGCTTTCCAGTCTGAAAGGATTATAAGAATATTTACTAAATTTAATGTTTTCCTTTTAAAAATTGTCTTCTTGCTTTTTTTTTTGCCAGGGTGATTACATAAAAGCAGTAGTGGYAGATATTACTATATTATGCAATTTACTGATAGATAAGACTTTCTCAGTACCTTTTTGAATGAGTATATTAAAAATTAATATGAGATCTTTCAGAAATAACCAAACAATTTATATGTCAGTTTTCATTACGTGACCTATAACAATGACCATTCTAAAGTTTTATATACTGAGCATTAGTAGTATGTATTGTATTAATTGCAAACTTTGTTTGTAAATTTCTTGTTATAATTTATTTGAAATGTGCCGTGTTTCTGGAATGATTCTCGTGGCTAAACATACAAGCTCACTGTGGGAGCTTGTCTGGACTGAGAGCATGCACATTAAATAGCAATTTGACATGAAACCTATGGACATCTGCACTTTTCAGAACAGCTGCTAGAGGCCAGCCAGAATTCCCTAGTGAGCGTAAAATGCTATGAGGCATCTATGCTTTGGTACCTGAATTACTGTCCTCACCTCCAAAATCATGAGAAAACAAACAAACAAGCTTTTCTATGTAGCTTTTTTTTTTTTTTTTTTTTTTTTTTTTTATTTTTTTTAAATTAAAGAATGCTTCAGTAAGAATAAGTTAGCACTTCAAAATAGGGCAAATACATAACCAGATTAACTATGAGCAATTTCATTCATTATTTTGAGGTCTTTATATGCCCAAGTAAGAAGTCCCCATTAACACAATAAAATATTATATTTCAAGTTCACATATATTTGTCTTTTTATGGTAGCTTAAAGGCTTTATATTTCTTCAGTAAATTAGCATCATATGCAAGTCACGAGTTGTCGCTGYTGGCCAGACAGCYGACACAAAATAACAGATACAAAGACACACATATACACACACAAAAAGTAACCCCTTTATTCTGGGACAGGCCTCTTTATCCACTTTAGCAACCAGTGCGTACATTTGTGTCACACATACATTGGTCAGTGAGGCTGTCACTTTCTATTCCTCAGCAAAGGATTGGTAGGTTTGCCAAAGCTACAGTATTAGTGATGTTTATAATTGTAAGCCACCTGCATTATCAATTTTACATTCCAATCTTCTTTTTCTCAAGACAGCCAAGGACGTGGCGTTTTATTCCCATGCAAGCTSTTAACACTCCCTACAACGAGTCACAAGAGCAATGTGTCATATTCAAGAGATTTTTTTTAAAGTCAACGAAATGCACTATATATTTACACTGTTAGCGGATTTACTCTTTGGTGTACTTCAAGGTGTAAGACAGTTACCTATGAAACTAATTGAAGTGCACATCATGTCCAATGTAACTTTCTATTAATAACTAGGAAAGGAAGTAGATTGGAAAATAGGATAAAATGTATCTTGGGTTCATCAAAGACAGATCATGCCAGACTAACCCAATAGCTTTCTTGATAAGATAACTGATTCTCCAGACAAGGGAAATTCAGTAGATCTAATCTGTCATGACTTCAGAACAGCTTTTGGTACAGTGCCACTTTCAAAATTATTTGTTAAGATGGTAAGGATGGGAGTTAGTCCAGGAGTCATAAAGTGGAAATAGGTAGGTAGGAAACAAGGAAATAAAAGATGAATTGTTTTAAAAGGAAGGGTGTTGTGCTGAAAGGATATCTCCAAAAAATAGTACTGGGTTCAATCCTTTCATTGCTCCTTTTGATGCAAAAAAATCTTTGCAAATATTTGTATGCATTATCAAGCATCATCACAATCATAGTAAAAAAAAAAGAGAGAGAGAGAGAGAGAGAGAGAGAGAGAGATGGGACTTCTAAGGTGAAAATGGAGGGGCTGGATTGCATTCTTCATTGAATTTTTTAAGGGTTCCCACATCACAACTGGGGCCTTAAGCCTTAGGAAAACTACAAGAGACACAGAAGAAGAGACCAAAGGCCAAGACCCATGAGTTTAAAATCTTGTTAAAGACAAGAATGACAAATTTGTTTACTTTATAACTGTGCAATGACAGACATACCTATCAGTAAGTTCCCTGCATTAATTCACTGCAAGAAGTTCCCTATATTAATTTTACCTGATTYAGTTAATATTAATTTTCAGCAGTGTAGATACAAGAACTTAAGTAGAGAGAGGAAGCCTTGTGTCTCTGCAGTGCAATTCCCCCAGTTTTCCAGCAGCAGCAAGTTGCAGCATTGGTTGTTTTGTTTGCTTAGCCTGTCTTATTACCTTCTCACAGATCTATTGCCCAAGCACTTTTTTAATCTCCTTTTTTTTTTTTTTTTTTATGTGTATTTTTTTTTTTTTTTTTTTTTTTTTTTTTTTTTTTTTTTTTTTTTTTTTTTTTTTTTTTTTGTATGTGCTGGATCTCTGACACCACAATCACCTGTGGTAGGAGGTGCTGAAGTTTTCTGCTTGCTATGAAAAAACCCATTCTTGTCTACTTGTTTAGAGGTATCTCCCAAGCTTCTTTGAACACAACCTATTTGCAGTATACTGGGATTTTGTGAACAGCATTTACGCATTCAGCATTTCTAATTTCATAAAATAAAGCTAGATACATTCAGAGGTTTTGTGAAGCTTTAAGATCAATCTCCCAGAAGAAAAAAAATCTTTTTTTTTTTTCTTGTTATTATTTCAATGAATGGCAATGCAAAATAGTAATTATTAAAAAGTCTGAGTCAGACAAAGATTAAATATTCCTGKGTTTCAGATGAGTATTGTTTAATCCCAGCTGGCAACTAAGCACCAAATAGCCTCTTGCTCAGTTCCYGTCACTCAGATTGGGAAGAGCATGAGAAGAGTGACAGTGAAAAGACTCATGGTTGAGATGAATTCCGCTTTACAGGGAAAGCAAAAGTCATGTATGCAAGCAAAGCACAACAAGGAATKAATTGACCACTTTCAGAGTGGTGTTCACCCATCTCCAGGAAAGCAGGGCTCYGTCACACATAACCGTGACTTGGGAAGACAAACACCATCGCTGTGAACATCCCCTCCTTCCTCCTCCACCCGGCTTTACAGGTGCAGCCTGCTCGCTGTTGGGCGCAGCGAGAGGCAGAAAAGGCCTTGACTCTGAGAGCAGGGCTCACCAGTAAGGAAAACACCTCTGAATTATCAACACTGTTTCCAGCACAAAWCCAAAACACAGGCCCATATTAGCTACTGGGGAGATTAACTCTATCCCAGTTAAAACCAGCACATATTTCAGGAGTACTGGGCTTGCTTCATGTTCTTATACCACTTCCATAATGCTACACATTGAGCTATGTTATACAGTTTCATTTATCATGTGACCAATGAARACTACATTTCAGTATTTTTTGTAGAACTATTTGTGACTGTGCAAAGATACAGATTGATTCTTTTAACCTTTATTGAATCTTTATGGAATAGTAAGTTGATTATTAGATAATAATTGCCAGCTTCCATCTCTATGACTAAATTCCCTGTGTAATCATAGCTAAATACTAGCTTAATAGACCCAAACAAGTCATGGCTGTACTAATGCAAAATGCTCCAACTGCCATTCCACAGTGTCCCACTTGTTATYATAACAATTGCTATTGATTTATTGAACCTTTTCATAGCCAATTGCTAGCCTTTTAAACCATGCTAACAAAAACTGTGYGCACACGCACTACAGCAGAAAGAAAGGTCACTGCAACAAAAATCTAGCMATGAAATTAAAAATTTAATAATTTTTCCTCTCTATGAATACATTTTTCTAAGGCTCGTGCTGATCCAATACAGTACTTCTCAGTGTTTAAAATGCATCCTTAGCAGTTCTCAAGTATTTGTTATAATCTCATTTCTATTATTTCTTCTCACATGATTCAAGAATTAKTTACCATTATCATCAGTCAGGACAACTCAGTAAAGAAATGTGGTATTTGTTTTCAGTATTCAAACATACTTAGAACCTTTCACTCTCAATATTTTACTATTTTCTTTTTTTAATTTGAGGGATGAACAAATCTTCCATTTCTTGTTAAATGTTTTAGAGATTAAARCTGTAATCTGGGTTATTTCTATTTTTAGCTTGGGCACTTTTTGCTATCTTTGTACAATGTCAAAGGCATGCAATGTGTTTCACAAAAATCTGGAAATGAGAAGTTGCTGTCCTCAGAATTTTGCAACCTTTCATGCACAGTCTAATAAAATCAGGCACAGAGCAGTAAATGAAGGAAATATTTKCAAAATTATACATTTGGAACAAGAAGCATGTCTTTTAAAAAGCGACAAAACAACAACAAAAAAAGTCAACAATATTAGCATTGAGAAAGTTTCACCATTTACTGCAGCACCAAATTTGATAACTTCATCTCTCCATTTACTATTATAAAAGTGAGACACTGCAAAATAACATGGAATAGTCAGGTTCTCTTCAGTGTTAAATACAGAATGTTAGGGATGGCTACTAAACATGCAACATGCTGATAGACTGACATCTCTCAATATAAAAGAGGTTGTATTGGTTGTGGAGTTAGCAGAAAATATGAAAAAAAAGCCATGAAAAACTAGCTCATTTAGAAGGAGTAAATGTTGTCCTCCTAGTYTGAAGGCACGAGTCTAAAGTTACATAAAATAACTTCACTGAAGGCAAGGTAGGGAAGCTTACAACAATACGTATTATTTATAAATACATATTACTMCATATTATTTCAGACTCCAGCACTTTAACCATTTCAACATGAAAACATCACACAGTGTAACACGGGAGCAATGTCTTACCAATCTGGAACAAAACTCAGCAACTCTTCAATTTCTGAATCCTCAAAATTATCAGAAGTCCACTTAGAGCATTAATGCATTTTTCAAATATTTTAACATTTCTGCCCCAGATATCTAAAGGCCTAAMCCTTTATTACCCTCAAACAATTAATAGAATGAAAGAAAAAGAAAATTGATCAGTTACCACCCCACCACTCCTAGAATCAACAAATCTACAGCTCAGAGAATTTTTGTGCCTATTAAAAAAGAAAACAAACTAAAAAGCTACTAACACTTTCAAATAAGTAGCTATTGAAGAAAATATTAATTTAAATCACACATAAATTTTTCTAATTATTTTTCCTGGAAAATGCACATTGAGCATATCCTCCTGATATTATATAGACATAAATATATGTATCCTACTCAACACGGCTAAGTTAGAGTAGCTGTAACAACTTGAGCTATTTTTTAAATAGACACATACCATTGTCTTTGGCTTACATGGCAAGGCATTGGCAGAAAGGAATGGACATGAACTGGCCACAGCCCTGATTCTCCATCCTACCTGCATCATTTGGAGTAGGCAGTGGGGGAGAAAGTGGAAGAGATGGAATAATGGAGTAAAGTTGASCCTGGGAAGATAGGAGAAGCGTGCAGAAGGTGTTTTTACTTCCGTGTTTGTTTCCCACAACCCAATAATATTTTTAATTAACAATAAATTAATTTTCTCCAAATCAAATGTGTTTTGACCATTACAGTAATTAATGTCTGGTCTTCCTGTATTTATCTTGACCCCTGAGCTTTTCACTCCTGTCCTGTTGAGGAGGGGAAGTGAATGTGCAGCACTCACTGTGTGGCCCACACAATGCTGTGTGGGCATTTAGCAGCCACTCAAAATTAACCTAAAGCAACCACTCAGATAATTCCACTGAACATGACATTATGGCTTCCAAATACAACATTGAAACTCAACCACATAAAGGTGTGAGCTCTGTGAGGAGCTCTGTAGTTGTAACTCTTCCTGCTTAAGTTACTTCCCTTTATGAAGTTAAATCTACAGCCTGGCATAAGATGGGAATCAAATTAGCAGGACTGTCTATAACAATGCCTTGACGATTTTCATTGCCTTTTCTCAAATTAACGAATTGCATTTTCCATTTTGCATTAAAATGGTAGAGTTACTTGATAGATTTATTTTAAAGACTTAATGCAAGTTCTTGCAATTTCATGTTAGGGCTTTCAGWTTTCTACAATTACATCACACAATCTGATTTGATTTTAGTTCATTAAACTGCTAGAGGCTTTTTTTCTCTGCTTTTGATGCTTGAATTTTGTGTAGTGTTTACTTAATTCACTAGAGAACCTGCAATATTTTTCACATTCAGCACTGGCCATTGAAAGCTGCAGCAAGTTTGTAGAACAATTTTAGCTTTTTTTTTTTTTTCTTTCCAATATGGATTCCATAACACTACTGTCTTTTGTTCTCTTTTAATTCAAATAGCTAAATAACTGGGGTTTTTTTCTTGTTTTTGTTTGATTTCCCATGCCAAATCAAACTCTGCTTAAATAGGATAATATGTATATTAAACTTGTGTATCCTGATGTCTAAACTTCCTTCTTATTTCTTGTTCACTACTCTCTTTTAATAATAGTGTTCATATGACTGGTCTCCAGTTAGCTCCAGATTTATCTCTCTTCTTTTTAGTCCCTTGCTTATGACTCAGATCAAGTAGATGATGCATATTCTGAGTCTGTCAGACAATCCTCCTCCTGAAAGTCCTTGCTTTCCTCCATGAGGCAGCTTTGACGCAGGACACAAAATCTGCCACTTGCTTGAGTGTGGCTGCATTGGCTGCAATCTCCCAAAAAAAGCCCACAAATAGCTGCAAATATAGAAGAACATGAGTAACCTTTAGCTGCAATGAATAAGAAAAACTATTACTTTTAATGGTAACAGAAGCTCAGGGCTTCTCCATATCCTAAAGAACTGAAAACAGACCACCTACTTAYTTGCACTGCAAATGGAAGAAAATTTGCTTAAAACACTCACAACATTAATGTTAAATCATGGATGCCTCAGGAACTGACAGGTAACAATTCRTAAGATAATTCCTGAATTGATTTGCAAAATGATGAACAGTATGTTAAATGCATCTGATTTTTTGTTTCTCTGTCACTCTGAAAACTTTGCATGTAACTTGAGTCCTCATACTCAAGTAGTTTGCTGGACGTTTTTGATCATGTTTACTTTGGAATATGAGAAGATTACAGGTCTTTTTCATGCATTATAGAAGTTCCTTTTTATACTGCAGCATTACATATTCCACAGTATGATATGTCTAAAAATCAAAATGCAGCCTCCAGATTGAAGAAGTAAAAGCATTCAAGAAAATGCTTTTTTTTTATTTTTTTTTTTTTTTTTTTTTTTTTTTTTTTTTTTATTAGGATTTTTATGCAAATTAGCAACTCAGATTTTAAAGGCACAAAGTCTTTCAAATTTAGGTACAAGGGTCTGAGAGGGATTGCTGAGATCATCAATTTCAGGCCTCTAGTATTCCAGGAAGTCACATCATATAATCTTTTTTATAACCTTATTAAACTCCATTTAAAATGCAGTTCATTATTTTTGTCAGTATTACTGTTCCAGGACCTCACTGCACTGATGGTTGGGAGCTTCCCTGATTGCAGCTGGAGTGTAGCTGAACAGTGGACACAGAAACATAGACAAAAAAATTATATTTCTCTCCAAATCCCTAAATAATTGCCAGAGTTCTGTATAAATGGGTATGATGAATGTTAGGCAGGTAGTGCCCAAAAGTCATATACGGCACAGCATATCCCATCTTTGTTAGGAGAAAATTAAAAAATTATACAAGAACTCAGCACCTTCAGAACTGCATAAATGAACCATTAATTTTAATCTAAATCTGATTATAAGACTTTTGTTGCTTTTAGTTTTAAACCTTCAGACTTGGACAATATTAGAGAAGAAGCTATAATTACCACAACATTTCTTTCCTGGTCTGAACAATTATAATGCAAAAAGCTTCCCATGCATGACTTAATCTGATTACTGAAGAGGAAGGGTCTGTCAGAAAAGAAAATCTGAGTTTTTCTTGATACTGATGGAATAAGTGAAGGACCTTATCTCCAAGTTTTCTCCAGGCTTCTTCGTCTATGGATGGGTTCAAGGGTGTAGTATTAGAAATTATATCCTATCAACTGGTCAAACAGATAAGACAACATTTTTATTTTTATCAGCAAAACCCTTATTGCTCATGAAAGAGTATATCTTTCAGCACAGTTCTTCCACCATGCTATTGTTCAGATTACTAAGCTCTGTGTATATTCCTTGTCTGTTTGCCCCCCCAGGACATCCTTGAAAATGAGACATGTTGTTTTAAGGCCGCAAGGGTTTTATCCATGTGTAAAAAATTAAATAAAATAAATTCAGAACAAATACAGCATTAATATTTTATACATATATAGCTTTAATATTGCATCAGTAGCAAATTAGAATCCAAGCCTAGATTTTCATGTTTTGAATATTAACTGCTGAAGTTTCGTCAGTAGCCTTAGGAGGGTTTGTTGGATCTTAACGAATCATGACAGAAATTATGGTTGGTGTTCACACGAAGTGTGAAGTGTCTGTTTGAAAACTGCAATAAAGTGATGTCAGAGAAGGAAACTGTCTGCCTGATCCTCAATCAACAACTGTAAAAGCAGGCCTGGTACTGTACACTTATTAAATCTCCCTATACTTTCACRGAGTGCAAAAAATAGAAGTACTGAGATGCATTAGACACACCCTTGAATGATCATTACCCTGAAGGTAACAGAGATAGGGCTATCTCACATACAATCTCCACTGCTTGATATATTATTGCCTCATGTATATTGGCCAGATMTTGCAATATGTTTATCATACAAGTAATCTACAGTCCTTCAAGCATTCTCATTAAATGCACTAGGATAAGTTTAGTGAATAATAATTTGCATTCAGGAACATTTGCAGGAGGAGATAACCAAATCTATAAATTGAGATTTGTATCTCTTGTCCAAGATATCACTCTAGCAAAACTTTTCAATGACCATTCTTGGCCTTCGATATGGGAAGAAAAAAAGAATTTATTAGTTTGTACGTAATAATTGATGGCTGGAAATCAGCATTTCCAARAGGTTTGTTAATTTGAAATAAAATAGCTACATAAACAAATACATTTTCATAGAGATAAAAACCTGGAAAAACATATTATTTGTATTTTTAAAGAACACCTGAAATCCAGTCTTACAATTACTTGTAAACAGAGCCATATTAGCAAAGGCTTTGRTTATAACAGAAACCTTATTTAGCTGATGGCTAAATCTTTCCCCTATAGGAACTTTTTATGTTCAAAAAATGTATTTTAAATGGCTTAACTTGCACCTATTGTTTAATTTTTGTGAAAAAATGAAAAACAAAATTAATTTGAATAATAATTACTGAAAGTTATAAGCAGTGCAGTTGTAGAAATGATCGGTGTGTCTGTGATAATAGCCTGGGACAATGCAGAAACACGAGCAAGCCAGAGTAGTTGCAAAGGGGGAAAAGTCACCCAAAAGAAWAAAGACCACACCATTTAATATGTGCCTTCTGCACATTTTTTGGTAGTTTTCCCAGTCCTTATAATGTAATGTTCTGTTCTGTTCTGTTCTGGATTGACATCTTCTTTTCACAGGGCAGACTGCTGAATTATCCCTAGCAGTTGTACTCTGTCCGTCTCTGGAGATCAGGGACTGAACCATGACTCAGAGAGTCACAATATAGTCCCTGATTACCCCTTGCTCCAGAAGAAAATAAACTGCATTAGCCTTTTACCTGGTACAGATGATTTCTCCTCTCTGCACCAGTCAGGCTGTGCTGGTCAGTATGTCGGGGCAAGGGTCATAGCCAGACATTACTCACTCCCCATGCATCTGCAAAGGAGTGGGAATAGCTGCCTTGTAGAGGCCATTCACCCTTTTGTAATGCAATCTGCACTCAGGGTAAATTGCACTGTGCAAGAGGGCACTTTAAGCTTCTCTCTAGGAGAGAGGTGTRTATGACAAACTCCTTTCTTGTCCTGTATCTATACTACGTGTTTAGGCAAATGACTTTGAAGCATCAAAGCTGCTTATATTGATCTTTAATCCCTGATCTACTGCAGTAGAACTTGATAAAACTTCCCTCATTTCCTAGACAGCTGTCTTTACAAAGTGAGGCCAATGGAGGTATACTATTTAGCACCTGACAAGGCTTTGTCCAGGTAGGAACAATCACAACATTTCTAGGGATGGCCATCTGAGTGCYCATTTTTCCTATATGTATTTTAAATGAACTATGTCTTGTGGTATTTTTRTTTATTAGAAAAAGAAAATTAGGGACACTAAGAAAAAAATTATTCTAGATCTTCATGGTAAGGTAAATGGTCTCTCACCTATAAGCTGGCTAGCAAGAAAAGAATGTGGGAAAGACACTGTATCTGCCCCTTGTACTTTTGCATGCACAATTCAAGAGTAGTTTGAAGGGAGAGAGAACATAATGTCCATTGCTTTCAGTTCCGCAACATGAAAGGGAAACAGAGACCCAGTTCTTGACCAGTTCAAGTTGTGCCCTTTTGGTAGATTGCTTCTTGGTCCAGGAAATTGTAAAACTGGAGAGYGAAAATTCAAGTAAAGTGAAAAAAAACCTCATGCACAATGTCAGCATCTGTTATTTATTTGAAGTTYAGTTTGTTGTCTGCTGTCATGGGACTGCCTTCAAAGAGTGCATCGAATATTTAAAAAACGAAGTGAAAAAGCAGGCAGCACTTTCCTGTTATATTCTGCAGATATTTTGACACTCCAAACAATAATCATGGGTTTCCCAGGTRCTTGATGTTACATAATTTGTCATGATGTCTGCTGTGAGTGTCCCTGGACTTCATGTCTTACTATCCTCCCTCTCTTTTTGTGTCACTTCAGTGGGAGTAGGTGCCATCAAGAAGGTATATAGTGGTGGTAATTCAGTATTTTTACGAAGAGGGATGTTCTCCAGAAAAGCTGGTATTCATTCACACTAATAAATGAATGAAGGCAAGTTTGCTATTTACTATTACTGTATAAGCAAAATCATCTTGGAAGGAGAACTTCAAGCAAAATTATAAAATTGGCCTTTGTCACAAGATACATACTGTGAATGCAAAGGAGTTTTTTAATGCTTTCAGATTATTGAGTTACTCAGGAGTACACTGAGTTTTTGCGTACATATAGAAAAAATTATATTATTACAAAAAGGGAAAATACAGTATGCTAGATATACGTAAGAAATAGGGAAAGAACCTTAAAAAAAAAAGGAAAAGATGAGCTATACAAGTCTTAGATATACCAGGTTCAATCATTACTCATGCAAGTGTCACTTATTGCCTTCAGAGGAAGAGTTTTGTAACAAACAACAGAAACATATTCAGAAGAAACTCTCCCTGAAACGGCATATATATTCTGTTTTCTACTCCTACTTTGAGGATTATAGAATGTGGAAGATCTCACTGTAAAATAAACAGTGATAGATTCCCAGTCTGAAGGAAATTATAATCTAAATTAGTCATAGTAAGAAAGTAAATGTCATGGAAAGCCTACTTTTTCTGATTCTAGAAAAATCTAAAACTGTGTCTTTGCTCAGCCAGCATYTCCCTTGGTGCCAACACTGGGTGCAATGTACGCTGAGGAAGATCAACTGAAGCTTCTGACATATCAAAGATATCCCAGAAAGGACTAAGTCATTGTGAAGCTAATTCTTCAGTACAAAGAATGCTTCGTATGACCCAAACATGGATACTTGCCACAAAAGTAGCAGTCCTGAATTTTGGTCTATTCTCACCCTAATAAAGTTTGAAACTTCTCACTCTTTGTTAACTTTGTTTTTCAACAAACAGGAGTCTAATACACAATGATATTCATGTGCACACAAGCATTGAGGGAGCAGCAGACAGAATGCAGGWTTCTAAGTCAGCGCATAGCAAGGGGACAAAATTGTGAAATGCTTGTCTTTSACAGATGTGAGACCAGCTGCTTTGTGCTTACAGTTGCCTGGCTACATTTCTGAAGAGGCCTCCTGTTGACAGTAAATGGAGTGATCTCTACTTCTGTGCTCAAGCTTCTGTATTTTAGGCCTTAGTCTAGACAACTATGTAGTTAAAATAGGAAGTTTGTATTCAGCTGTCTGTGTGTTTGCCAACTTCTAGGGTTTCCCTTAATAACTCTCTACTAACTCACCTCACAGTAAAGAAGTCTTTGAATTATGAATAAAAGGAAAAATTGACTGACATTCATTTCCYCCTTGATAGAGCTGGGTCTCTGTTGGTATGGGATTTGGAATAAAAAGCAATGATTCCATTGAAGGACTTTGGAGAGTGTTTGTCCTGGAGTCAATGTTGCAAGTTTGACTGTATTTATCTGAAACCCCTTGACTTTAAGAGGAGAAATTACTGGTTCATGAACACATTATAAATCCCAGAAGGGTTACATATTTACTTAATGCCCGTTTTTTCTGCTGTTTGTTCCACCACTAAAATCATAACTTTGCTTATAACCTCTGTAATTTCTATAATAACCACTCATGATGTAATAAATAGAGAATTAGGACTTTGCGTTGGGAATAATCAGTAGAAAACTACCAAAGAGTGGTTTTACAGTKGCTGGAAAAGAAAAAATAAAAGATAAGAAGATTYATCTGTAAATAAAACATTTTCCTRAAATTTTCCCTGAGGTTCTAATCYTCTCTAGTGTAACCCAGACAACATCAGTAGAGCTCCAGCATAYTGAAGGAAGAAACATCTCCCTTAAACTCGGAGAGCTTCCTCAAAGTCCCTATACAGAATTAACATAATGCTTTGGRCCTGAATTTTGCATCTTGCAAAATTAATTAAATCAGTGGAACACATGTGAATGGATCTGTTTGTAAGGTTCTGGCTTAAAAGTAGCATTGAGCCACCATTTTTTATGTGATGGATTCTTAAGGGACAAAACAAGCTGGAAGCATAAGCATAGGAATGCAAGTCATAGGAACTTAACACTGTGGAATGGTTTGTCTGGTGAGACCAATCACCCTCAACTACACTGTAAGTGTGAAGAACCTATGTTTAACACTATGATATATTTCCCAATTTTTCTTGGGGAAAAAGAATCAGACGTATTGTAAAAGTACAGAAATTACATGGTTAGAGTCCTAGCTCTAATCAATGGCATGCTGRTGTTTCACTTTGCTGTGAAGAGATTCTAACCAGGTACCATGCACTAGCTGCTGTAAATTTCCCCTCTATGTGCTACCATACAAAACCCTGTTTATGAAATAAAAGGGACTGTATCCCAATTTATTGTGTTCCTCTCTTACAGAAGAGACAAAAACCTACCAGATCAAGATAGGAAAATATAAGTATTTCCTTTCCATTAATTAATTTTCCCTTTTATGTGGAGTTACTTTTTAGAAGAGGCTCTGTGTTTTCACTAATATTTGGAACTGCCAGCTCAAAAGAAATAAAATATAATGGCTATAACTGAAATATACTACCTTCCAAATTATCAAGCAACATTCCTAGTAATTTGCTGCAAAGTACACATAATGAAATCAGACAGCAAGAACAGAATATTTAAAATGTGTGACTAATYGAATTCATTAAGTGATGCACATTTGATATTTTCAGTTGGCTAGTAATACACAAACTMTGCAACTGTCTATCCTGAGTTATGTACATGTACACAGTTATATTAAAGCCAATAAACAATCCAATAGGAATATTCCCAGTCAGTATGACATACCTTTCTCGAACCTGCTCGTTTCAAAATGATAGAACTAATGGCAGAACAAGTGCAGAAGCTCAGTAAATCACTTATCTTGCCCTATAGTTGCCACAGTTCCTCTTTCCTTACTTTAATGGAGGCACACTGTCTGAGAAAACATGTAGCAGAAGGATATTTTCAATGTACTGTCAGTCCTAAATTACATCTCTGTGAAAGTAGCACTAGTCATGTCATGCCATTTTACTAAGACAAGGACTCATGAGTGCACTGCCCACAGCAGAGTCACATTTCACCTGTCCTTCTGTGGCCTGCACTATATTGACAGGATCTGTGACAAGAAGCTGAACAGATTTGTTGTTCTCAGGTTGACGGGCTTATATTTGTAGCAGTCCCATCTTCTGTTGGCAGCAGTCTCTGCCATAGATGTGGCTCTGGGAGAACACYATTATTCTCTGGAACCCCTAAGATCATGTTACCCAGGTAATCTTCTTGTCTTTCTTCTCCTGAACTGTTGGGACTGTTCCAGGAAAAGTAAGAGGTGCTGAATTACTATTTATATTATTGTGCAGAACTGAAACCCAACTCCAAACCTCCTTCATTATCTCCTCAAACCTTCAAGCCTAATTGACAGCAAGTCTTTATATCTTGATTTGTTCCCATTAGAAGTCCTTGTGCCCTTGAATAAACAGGTAAGGTAATAACTTTAATTACTGCTATAATTAGGTGTATCTGAAGCACCTGTGCTTTGGCATGAGAAAAAAGGCCTAAAGCTGAACTTGCCTTTCTGCAACATTGATACGTATTTTTTCTTAATGCCATTCATTTGGCAGGTAAAGGCACAGACAGCAGACATGGCAGCTTAAGTCTAAGAGGCAGAAAAATGTATTTTTCTTTGAATAGCTGCTAAATGAACTTATTTATTACAATAAAGTAATACTTCAAGTAAAAGGCAATATATTGTACAGAAGMGCTTAAAAAAGCCAGAGCATCTTTGTGATACAGTGATTGAAGGAATCAAACAAAAATAACTGAATCATCAATAGAACAACACAGCAGGGAATACCTTTTGCATTTGTTTTCTTTGCATTAGCAAGACCCTATACTGTGTTAAGTATATGCCAAAAAAAAAGGGGGAGGGGAAATAGTATATTTATGTCTATATTTAAAATTATGGGAGTAATATAAATTATATGTGTATGGTTACAATTTTTCTTGCAATCAGTAAGTTTGGTTCTATTATTTTCCATTTTAAGCAGYGATGAATAGCAAAATAAAACTTGTTTTTTAGCTGTGTATGAAGAAACTTAGATTTTTAAAAAGGAACAAAATTATTGTAAAAAACTTGAATAACTAGATCACTGTTTACTGAAACTTTAGATACCTTTAAAATAATTTTCAAATGCTAATTGAAGTGGAAAAGCTGAGAATGCATGGTTGGCATTCATGTCATCTTCTCGACAGAAAACAAGAATAGTAGGCAATAAATTCATAGTCACAGACAGAAGGCTTCATTTCAATAATGTTGGAAAATGCTGCTATTAAGAAAAGCAATGAAATTCAAGGTTAAGTGTCTGAATTAATGTATTTCAGTATTTGGCACCCAYGGAAAATCAGACTGATTTTTGAAACTGCAGAGTGGACTCAATATCTAGGAGAATCTAGGTATTCTATATCCACATACCTCTCCTCTGGAACTCTACTTTGGTAGTCTAACTTTGAAATCTGGATTTTGTTTAGAATGCCCTATTGCTCTTTTCAGTTGCAACTGGTATAGTCAATTGGAGCAACTTGATTAACAACACATCTGACAATCASATCTCCAGACTGAGAGGTCCAGGAATGCTGAACATAGAGACTTTTTCCRTGAAAAATTGCTTTAAATAACAGTATACTCATGTTTACTCTTTCATCGCAACATGGGTYTTGAAAACACAATTAAGTATTTGAAAGGATAAACTTGAAGTGAAAATGTATTAAATTTTGCAGTTTTGCTTCAGTTCTAGAACTGAAAAAGAATTTCTCAAGAGGTTTGGAAATAACTTACATGCACATCTGTAAGGAATATGAGGATTTTTACAAAATCATTAYCTTTCTTCTAAAATGGAATATGCTTCTGTATGTCAAGGTGGGAATTCCAAATCAATATTCACTTTTAAAAATTCTGAACTACACACTTTCTTAAAATAAATTTTCATTTAAAATAGTTAGTCTAATTACCAATGAACTGCTGGGCAGTCAAAAAGAAGGGAAATGGTCTATGTGACTGTGATTTGGGAGAGGTAAGACAGATGCTAAACCATCTCTCTATTAAAATATGTTCCATACTATAGAAGATTGAAAACCTACCATAAAGCAAGGCACAATAGGGGGAAAATATGGCATAACTGACTTGTGATTAACCACACAGTTGTTTTTCTTCAAATAAATAGAAGACTTCTGACTCTAGTGCTGTCCAATACATACTCTCCTTGAGCATTGAATTTCCATAAAATCAGTCATTATGATCCAAAATCAGTCATTATGATCTGTGGGTGAGGAATATTTTCTAAAGAAATTCCTTAGGAATTTTTATTAGATGTGTATAYGTATGTAACTATAAAAGACAGAGACAAGCCAGTTAAATATCTGAAATTTTAGAAAAGTTCCAATGTTTGGAAAAGAATTAAAATATTTTGAGGTTTTAGCAATTCTTTAGTTTCATTCCCTCTCACTCAGACATCTTCATGACTGTGGGAGACATGCACTTAGTTCAGTTTTTAYGATTTTAAACTTGTATTGCTACTTTCAGTTGGCCATATGAGTTCCATCCATATAAGCACTTCCCCAAGACTTCCATGGTCCCAACTGTAGCTTGAGATTAAGTACCTTCCAAAGATCCTCAACTTTCTCCATTGACTGCAGAGGTAGCTTAGATGCCTAAATTCTGTTCAATGACTAATTTTTAGATGCATTTGAGTGAAATAAGTTTCAATGTGTCTAAGGAAATCTGCGAAAACACATGAAGTATAGGTTGGGTTTTCTAAAGAAAAATGTTTGGAAGGTGCACAGAAGACCTCAGAGGAGCTTTTTCCCTTACTCCCACTGAGTGAGAAAAGCAACACATTTTGTCTCTTTGTAGAACCCCTACTCCAAACAATTCAGTGTTTTTGGGAGATAACAAGGATGGAGAGTACATATCATATTAGTTTGAAGCAGGTGACTGAATGTTTGCCAGATTTGTGCTGATATTCTTGGCAAACTCAAATTTTGAAGGAAGAAGAGGAAAAAAAARGTGACAGYAATGTTGCTGTTATTTCTTCATTCTTTCCTTCTAAAGGAAAAAAAAATCAATGATCAAAAGTTGTATTACTTTAATAGGTGCAGATTGCTTACTTTTAATTTTATTTTATAAGAATTTCTGCTTTTCAATGAATTTCTGAATCAGTCCACAACTACAAGACAAATGATGGTCATCTATTAAATTATATGCACCTCTTTTTTATTATATAAATGCTGTAAAAGGGACTGAAAGCAACAGCAGCTTCATTTCTGCAAATAATCCAGTGTGGCACTCATCACAATACAATGTATTAAATAGCTKCTATTTTTCTCATATGGGAGATAAATTAATATGCACCTTTGCAGCAGGGTCAGCTGGCATGACAGTTGCTGTCCATGTAAACGTGCTGCTCAGGAAACATATGAATAAGTTATTTAGATTGTGGTACAAAAGAATCACTGGGCTTGAGACATGCAAGCAAAACATGGTCTGATCCATCATTAATCCAAGACTGTGATAACCAATTATTTGGGATCCAATCTGGGCACTCCTATTACTTTTCCCAGGCCAGGAATAGGCTGCCACAACATTTCATTTCTCAAAGCTTGTACCCTTTTGACTACTGCATGGCAGACTASGGATCTGAGTGAAACAAGCAGATACTCAGTCTTATACCACTCTTATTTTTCTCATAGAAATCCCCAAGAATAAAACAATAGAAAACACAGTATCAACAAAATTGAAATATAGCAAATAGTATTCTGAAATGAGGAACAGATTGACACAGGATTTTGAATACAATACCTTCATCGATTTATTCTGTTTTTTTAGAGGTGTTAAAATATGCTAGTTTAAATAATGCATTCTCAAAAATGTATTTCAAAGGCTGATATCTGCTGAATCTTTTTAATAGCATAAGATGCAAAAGATAAGTATTGCCCTTAGCTTGAAAGACACTATTTTTCATCATTTGGGTCACCAATTTAATGTGATTTAACATTAGGCTTTCTGAATTTTGTGATCCATTGTAACAGTCTCCTTTTACAAAGAAAGGTAACTCTATCTGGCATTCACAACCCAGCATGACTCCAGCATTTTAGAAAGCAATGACTCCTAATAGCTTTTCAACTKCAAGTAGAATACAGGCTAATTGCAACAAAGCCCCTCAGTTTAGTAAAACTTGAATCTCCTGACCGGTCAGACAAATCCATTAGGATTTTATTGGGTCCTAAAAAGAGTTATGTGATTCCCTAGGATCCAATCCTTGTCAATCAGGCATGGTAAATTGGATTCTTGAATAGGGAAATCCCTAAGGGAGAGAAGATGTTATCTAGATCAGATGCAGTGATTTTTTGACTCTGTGCTCACTAGGTTCTGTTCTCTCTTTAGTGAACCAATAAAACCATAATAAGTATTGATTAACCCATTACTGAGCATTATCCACTGGCTTCTGCCTGACTGTATTTAAACACAACACAGTGCCTCTCTGCTGCCATTGTACAGCTGTTTGCCTTTACATTGGCAGCCTTGTCAAGCTCATGACAGGTTTACTTAGTTTTCAAAACATCTTCAGTCACTTCGTGTTCATTTCAGATGCACTATTTAAAAAAAAAAAAAAGTCTCGAAAACAGCTATATTTCCTCTAAGAGCAGGAAAAGGAAATAATGATCAACATTTTTATTCCATGCTGTGTATTTGGAAGTGATTGTGTCAGCCCTTAAAAAAATCAGATACTTTAAAATGTTACAAAGTATTCAGTCCTGAAAAAGAAATATTTGTCCTTAGGAATGGCACAAATTGTGGCTTTTTGATGACTTATGTAATTGTGAGCAATGTATGACAGCTGTGTAGGTATCTTTCATTTACACCCACCTGCATTCATTAGCTGTTGAATGTGTCATAACACTCCAGACAGTGGACTACAGTCTGAAGCTGTGAAATTTTACTGGTGGGTGGATATGTAAGGTTTGCCTCAAAATGGACTGTTCATGCATGAACTTTAGTTTGTGTGGGAGCTGATCTACAGTACTTTTGAAACTTCTTACTAATCATTAGCTTTTRGAGGAGCTTTCTGAATTTCTTTCTGAGTGCTACTCGATACTTGAGAGTACAGAGATCACCTAGATAAATTAACTTTGATTACAAGGGACAAGGTCAGGAYCTGAATGGACACAGGTCGAACTGAGGCATCACAGAAAGAGCTTTTTTTAAACAATCATATGAATCATTGAGCTTTTAGAAACTATTTTCTTTTATCTTATGTTCAACACATGCAACATTTGCAAGAGGAGAGGAATATGTGCTTTGAAAAATTGATGTGTTTTTATGTCTTTTTTTAGGTGTAGTTTTCAAGGCTATATGATGTTTTGTGTTCATTACAGAATAGTCATTTGATCAAGTGATTTTCAATACATTGTCAAAATAAATTACATTCACTTCATTAGATGTACAGGAAGTATAGCTGAAACAGGGACAAGTATTAATTTAGGACTCTGCAGAAACTGACACTCCATCTTATGACCCTGAGGCTGTATTATTCAAGATACCCCGTGATGGAAGGAAGTCTGTCTCCATAGCAATTACCTAAATCTTTTATCAGTCATTTCTGGAAAGAAAATTAGAGCAATTGTGTCAGGATGGTCATATGGGCAGAAATTGCACACTCATTCAAACCACTTATGTCTCTGACTTTGTCCCTGCTTGATGGCTGCTTTTGTTTACTACTATGCTTTTGAAAGTTTGATTGGACATGAGCAGATGTGCCGTACTGTAACCACAAAAGGTTGTCCTTTGTTTCCTTTCCATTTCTTCTATTTTTTTTATTCCTAGAACTGTCACTGAATTGCACTGTGTTTCTGTTTATTAAGCAAATTAGTCTCTTACATTGAAAAAGCCAGAAAAGAATCAACTGACATTAGTTAAAATTAACAGCAGCAAAGTTCTCWTTGACATATCTTTAATTATTACAGAACGTGATAGTATTTAATGGCACAGGTTAATTTGATTGAACTCTTTAAAAGTGCTTTTAAGAGCAGTACCTATTTTTATCACATTATATCAATCATATCACACTTGTAGAATTTTATTGACTGGATAATTAGTACAGTAATACAGGGCTAGCTACTTTTTGAAAAATGCAATCTGACAAAATTTCAGTGTCCCATTCTTTTAAAAATTAAGAGGAGAAGCCTACTGTTCAATGTGTAGGGCTGCCTCTTTAAGAAACAGAACAAAACAAAAGATACACCCTCTTCCTCCACATTTAGATTTTTTTCATYGTTGGTTTTTGAAGTAAGAATAAAAAGCTTAACTGTTGATCAATAATAGTTGCAGCCTACACTGAGTGGTATGAACAACAGCCTAAGCTCTCCCTTCAAGTTCCTTGTTCAGGAAAATTTACAATTAATGGCTTTCTTACAGCAGCAGAGATATCCCCTTCTTCATGGCTCAGCTAGGGACCTGCCAGACTAATCTATTCCCAGTTTGCTGGCCATGGTCCTTTACTCTATCTGTCTTAGCATATTGATTTCTGAGCTGTCTTATTGGTTCCTAACATAATTATACCAGGAGTGGGTCTCTTAGTACAGCTAATACATTTACACCATGGCATCTAGGGAAGCTTATTACAGCAGCATCCGGTAGCACCGCTACAGCTAAGGGTCAGTTGCCATTTCCATTATAAACCCCATTTTTCAGGGGTTTATACCTTAGCTGTTTTAATCTGTATCAGGCTAAAACTTGGCATAGGCATTGTCAGTCTGCATAAAAATTATGTTATTAAAAACATAGGTCAGTTTAAGCTGTTAAAAAAATATTTCTGTTGTTCATATAAATATGACGATATTGTTAGAATATGGAAAGATTTTATTTCTCTCCTTTAACTCTAAAACTGACAGCTTGTAAGCTGAAATATTTTGTTTGAAATGTAWACATTTACCTCACAAAATGCACCTTCTTTAAGCATTTCAAAGAGAAAAAAATCTCCATTGGATAAGGCATTGATAAAACATAGTGATAAAAGTGTAATGATTCTTTGGACAYAGTATCATATTCAAAGGACAAGTGGTTCTGATGCAATGACAAAGAAAATGCCGTATACAATGTATGAATAATTGTTTTTAGAATTTTAAATCAATTTAATGCTGTGAAAGGTCATATTAACAACCCTGGAAACTTATGCCTTCTATTTATCTGCAGAGTGAGTACTCTTGGGTATGTGCTGGGGCAAACTGTGACTTAACTGGAAGTGAAGGACTAAAACTAGGGGTAAGAGGATATTTCAGCCTCTCTTCTAATTCATTTCACTGCTGACATAATAAACAACCAATAAATGTACCCATTTGTGTTACCTCAGCTTACTTTTTTTTTTTTTTTTTTTTTTTTTTTTTTTTTTTCTGTAAAATGGTCACCAGTCCACACTTCGCTTGAATGAGACTACTGATCCCTTCCATAAATTCTCGTTTCCCTGGTAAAAGAAAGATAGGGACTTACTGGAGCGAGTCCAGCACAGGGCCACAAAGACGATAAGGGACAGTGGTATTTTTCATGTGAGGAGATGCTGGGAGAGCTGGGTCTATTCAGCCTGAAAGAAGGCTCAGGGAGACCCCATCAATATGTATAAGAATTTGATAGGAGGGAATGAAGAGAAGGCAACCAAATTCTTCCCAGCAGAGCCTACTGACAAGACAASAAGCAATGAGAACAATTTTAAAAATTAAATTCTGACTGACCACAAAACACTTTTTTCACTGGGGAGTGGTCAAATAATGAAACATAATTCCAGAGACATTGTGGAGCCAGAGGTATCTGYAGAGATATTTAAAACACATATTCTGAGCAACCAGCTCTACAGAATCCTAACTGAGCAGAGGTGTTGAATCAGATGACCTCTGGAGAGGTTTCTACCAACACCAAGCATTCTCTCATCTTGTCATTCTGCATTTCATAAAACCATCCAGTTAAGCACAGAGTGAGGTAAACTACACACTCTATAATGATACTTTCAGAAAGCTTACTGCAACATGTCAAATGATCAGCCAGGTAGGGTTGTAGTTGTTGGAGATGAAGAAGGCTCTCCAGGAGCAGTGGATAACTTTCTCTTTACAGTRTGTTTTATAAYCCTTGCCTAAYCTTTGCCTTATTGAACCTCTTTATTGCTATCAAGAGAGCTGGTGAAATTCCAGATTTAGTATTTGTTAAAGAGAGTTAGYCACTGTCCTGCTCTGAATAGGCCATTAGGATACTAAACTGGGGAAAAAGTTTGTTCCAGCTGTCATAAAACAGTACAAACCACTGCCTTGGAAGGTTCTCATGGTAGTTCAGGAGGCCTAAAGGATGGGAGAAAAGGTTCCCCATGTCCGAAGGAACACAACAAACACTGTTATTGCTGTCTGCAGGATGGTAAAGCAATCCTGGGCTAGAGGCCATAGCCCAGGACTGTCACCACAGCCACTAGCGATTTGCAAGTGAAAAGATCCCTAGGTAATAAGCTGGGGGCACAAGGAGCAGATGCACCAAGAGWAGCAATACAGACATGAGCAGTTAATTTTTAAGAAGTTAACTAGAATGCCTWAAAAGAGATGACATAAAAGTTTAAYTCACTGGTCAGTGTTAAATGAGAGTTTGATTTGGCATGAAGGGGTTTTGGACCACTTCGCATTTGTTTTCTCTCTTATCTTTCTGGGTCTGTTTCCCTCACTTTCTCCTAGAGAACTAAGAACAGCAGCAGTCATGGGAGTGAAGCTGACTGCATTGGGTCTGGGGACCAAAGCAGTAAGGTTATAGAAAGAAGAGCTCTGATCCCAGCTGTGCCTGTCTCTCACTCGAAAGGRAAGGCAAGTTGCAGACACAGAATGAGCGCACTTGGATGTCTCCTGATGAAGTACTTTACATACAGAAAACAGACCAAATGCTTTTTCCAGCAATAAAGCTTAAAAGATTAATTACTGTCCCTGCATTGTGAAAATAGTTTCTTCCAAGGTTTTTTACTTCCACTGAATGTGTTCTGAATATTCATGCCCCCCCAACAGTCCTGGTTTATACTTTCAGTTCTGGTTTTGATTCTCCTCCCAGTACTTCAAAATTTTGCAGGTTAGAACTTATGCTTTAGGCTTAACTTCAGACCACTTGATGCTACTTATGTGCAACTGCCAATCTGAGCTTAGAGTTTTGTTTTTTTTTCTGAGTATGTAAACAATACTTTAAATGGATGGGTATCTACCAGAAGGCTATAGTGCTGTCTCTGGAGTTTCAAATGTTGATATAAACTCTTCTACTTCCATTTGTATTTTGGATTAAGAACATAGAGATTTTTCCATCCCTTTGCCCTGCTCCAACAGCACACATTCATGTTTTGTTGTTTGTGTTCATGCACATCCATCTATATCAAATGCTTGCCAAACTCATATTTTTCCTAAGTCTACAGCATGTAGAAGGTATTCTTTTTCTTTCTCAATTCCTATGTTGCTTCAAAAAACTACATTTCTGATCTGATTGAGAGACTGTGTTAACCTTAATGCTGATTTATCCAAAACCTTTAAATAGTTCACAGAATTTTATATTCTCCCATTACTCTACACAGTATATGTGCGCGTATTTGCCTACATGAAAATAATTAAGAAGTATGCGGAGTTATCAGGCAAAATAAATCTCAAATCATCAGTATTTGTATTTTTTTAAAATAATCACCTTCAAAACATAATTTTCACYTCAAAGAGATGCTGAAAGTGTTGTGTCAACAGGTTCTGTAATGAGATGACTTTTCCAAATCATATTCARGAAGTGGAAGACAGGGACTGCAAAAAATTCAATGACACAACTAAATACTATTTTTTAACTTGTAAAATCATACAAAATAAATCTCAATTAAAGTTTGATGAAAACAGTAGATATGTCACCAATGAGCTATTCACATGTAAGTTTCAAGGACAAAGCCCTGGGATGTAGAAAATACCTATTAGGTAATCAATCCAACCCCCTGTCATGCTCTTGCATTTTTTAGTGATTTATCTGGTCTAGTTTAACTGTCTTAATTGATGAGACATTCAAAGCTTCATTAGAAAACTGAAGGAAAAATATTCAGATTGAGTTTTGAGTAAGTGATTTATTTCAAAAATGGAAACTACTCCAGCAAAACTTAAGGATATATTTTCACCCACCTGTGTAAGATTTCATCAAGTCTCAGCTGAATGAGATTTGAAACAAAGAAGTTGTCATGCTGTGAAAGGGGCATAATGGCACAGATACATACGTACTAGCAGACACACTGTAATAACATAATTCACAGTCACAGACTACTGTATTATTTGGCCAAAAAAGTCCAGCTTTGCATAGCCTGTCATAAAAAAGAATTGCCAACTATTTATTTTAGTGTTCCTAATTGTTGTCAGAATATGACCTGGGTCTGTGACACAGAATTTTTCAAAGTCAGCCTGGGAAAAGGGGCGTACATTTATCAATGTTTTTATTTTATTCACCAATGCAGCAGCACTTGTGAAGGTCTGTTTTTATTTAATTCTCAGGATTTTGTTGTTAATGGAAAAGCTGTCTCATAAATTAGGGAAGTGCTCAATTACAGGCCTGACAAAGATTGATTTAGTTCTGTGCTTGGTCACTACTGGCAAGTGAGGGCCAGAAAATACCCAGTCAAAACTAATGGTACACCACTTTAAAGGTGATCAGAGAATAAGTAGATTTAAGATGAAAAAAATGGTTATATAACAGCATGTTCTGTGAAGGCTTGAACAGAAGATATCTGAAGTCAGTCTGAACCTTTTCATTGACTTTACTGTGTTTTGTCTCAGACACCAGTAACAAAACTTCTGTTGTGTGGGGCACAGGACACTGTGTCCCTCCCTGGGAGGTATGGGTAGCTTGTGTCTTGCTAAAGAGGTACTTCTGGACTGGGATCTCACATGCTGGTGAAAAAGAAGGGAAATAACTTCTAAAAATACTTTACTGAATGTGCACTGTCATTGGTAAATCCAGTAATCCTACATTGTTTTTCCAGTAGCAGTTTCACCTTCAAATTCAGGATGAGTATTATTGGYAGAAATCTAACACTCACGTGTCAATGCTGATGATACCAATGTGAAGAGAAAGCAGAATTCTTTGAAGTAGTMATGCCTCATAGAAGGAGAACTAAATTACCTTACAAAAACTACAGCTAAGGTATTAAGAAAAAGTAAGGATGAAAATCACTTCAGATGAGAAGCTAAGATGTGAAAAACGTCAACAAATGTTAGCAAAACACAGTGGCAAAAAAAAAAACTCAAGATGTCTCCTCCTTTTCTGAGGCAGAGCAGGTAATCCTTCTAGTCTTCCAATTCAAGTGTGAAGATCTGGTGGGTGATCRTATGAGCCACAAGTTCATGATTAACTATAATATATATATGTAAAGGTATTGATATAGGCTATTTGATTTAGTAGGATGATAGGAAATTATGCAATTAATGCTGCCCATACCAACAATACGATACTGTCTTTGTTTTTATCATCATACAATATTTTTCTCTTAGAAATGTTGCCTGATTCAATTAAAAGGTTGCATTAATATATTTTAATTTATACACAAAATGGGTTTCTCCAAGGTATTTTTTTTTTAAATATGCTGTAGAAAATGGAAGGTGCATATAGAAGATGCTGGTAATAACACTACTGAATTTATCCTCCTATCTAGTCTGGGTAAGTATAGCCCTGAGAAACTGGGTTKTTGGGAAACAACAAGCTTCACAGCCTGCTGTGCCACAAAGTGTTTGGGTGACAGCTGGCAGGTTACTCAAATGAGTGTTTTTAAAGGTAATAATATATTGTCTTTTCACTGGGCACTTGATTWACCAATATGTATTTCATTCCATGGATGAACTGAACCTCCTGATTTCATCAGAATTAAATGTGCAGATGGAGAGCTAGCTAAAAAGCCAAAACACTGTGAAAGAATCAGATAGCTGATGCTTGATGTTGAACCTTTAAAARGGATAATTCTGACTTTAATTTCTTTGTTTTTCAGTTCTGATCTCTACAATACTTCTTCCTCACTTCAGAAAAGCCTTCCCTAATGCATATGATGCACTTAAATACAAAAATTATGACAGACAATTAGAAGTCTGGCTTAATTAAGAGATTATTTATTCCCTTTCTGTCCAGACAGAAGTAATAAATGGGAAGTAGAGTTGGTGGCTCGTGCCAAACAGAGAACCTAAAGTAATTTCTCATTGGTTAAATCCTGTTTAAGACAGATAAAAACCAGTCAATAAAAAAAAAAAAAAATCAGAGCAGAGGTTTTTAGCTATTTAAATTATCTAGATTCACCCATCTGAGGTGTGTATAAAATTCACCTGTAACTCTAACCTTGAAAGTCATCACTGCTGCTCTCAACAGTCATCCTCTCAGTCAATTAACTGTGCTGTTGTATCATTAGAGCTGCATGGATCATTTTGCAGAAGTAGAAATAAGTCTGCCAACCTCCTTCCCCACTGAAGTCAATATAGTTAGTCTTGATTCACAATGATATAATGGAGAACACAAATTGGCTTTCTTACTGTAGCAACCAACCTTACTTTCAGTCTGAGTCTTCCAGCTGACACTGTTACTATTTTGTGTCTCACAGTGAATTAAAGAAAATTAAGGACAAAGTGTGCAATACAACTCATGGAAATAGTGAAAGCCTGATGTGCTGTAGTAAATGCAGAAAACAAGATTTTTGAGTGTTTTCTTCCTATGGAATTTGTATGGTAGGCTGCCAATCTTCATGATGAGAAAGATGAACATTTTAACATTCCCGTGAGAGAAAAAGGCAAGGAAATTTTTGAAAGTACCCTGATATTAAGAGAAAAATAGACCAACCTTGTTATGTAACATAAGGGAAAAGATTTGCAATTGCAGCAAAAGTAGGTACTTGGCTTAATTTCAATCATGAGGTGACAAGAGTACCTGTACCTTTGCTCCACTGACTCTTGCTGCCACAAAGGCATCTCCAGCAAAAAGCTCATTTTATTTCAGCTTGTAGAAAGGAGACACAAATATTTGGATCTCACAACATAAAATTCAGGTTATCACAATTTAACTCCATTTATCAATGGATTTTTGTTTGATTAAAGTCTGAAAATTTTGGATGGTTTTGGATGGGCTGAATCGGGTCTCTGTAGGCAATATTCAGTCCTACTGTTGACATGATTAGTCTGYCATGTAAAGAGTGAGGAAAGGTGTTCAAGTTCTAGAAACGTCTGAGTTTCACAAAGTTAATTGTAAAGAAAGGTTTATATAAACATCACTTTTTTAACAGAACTTGAGCTCAAACTACAACTCTTAATAGCTTTGCAGAGTCACTCAGAATTTAAGTAAAAGAAAGTGTCCTGTAATTCTTAAGTCAAATCAAGCAGGTTTGTATTTACTAAAATTTTTCTTTCCCGGCCCTCATATTTCCAATTTGTCAAGCTTATTCAAAAGAAAAAGAACAGTTGCTGAAAAAAAATCAAAATATTATAGAGTTGATGAAAACTGGTCAATGAAGAATAAAACATACTCCTTTGCAGACCATGGATACAAGGCTTATTCATGAAGACTTGGCCTACAGGTCTCCTTACAGGTCAAATGCACATAGGGATAGGTTTTGTGCAGAATAGAGAGGAGACAAGCTCATGGCACTTCAGATTAGRACATTCAAAAGCGCTGATTTGCTGAATGGAGAAATCATTTTTGCATACCCCACTAAAAATATTCTTTTTTWAAATTGCCAGGTTTTATTTTCACATTTCCTCTTTATTGCTACAAAGAAATAACACAATTATGATTTACYACCACAATCGACAACAACAAAAGTCATCATCGCCACCTCAACCCCCCTTGTGTAAAAGAGGGAGCATAGGATTTTCGATAAAGTAAATAAAGGCCAGATGGTCAGATAGAAACATCTGCTTGTGCTTAAATCAAACTGGTCATTCCCTACACCAAGCAAAGAATTGACTTTACAWGCAGTGATATCTACATTGTTTACTTAGATGTATTTCCTGCTAGTTTTCCATAAGAAGAAAACAAAAAGGCACAAAAAAATAGCCATCAGTTTCCTCTTGTCACCAAAACCTACATTTTCTCTCAGTATCAAATACAGCTTTCAAAGTTTGAAAACAACAAATAAACAACAATAATTGGCAAATTGAAAAAGCATGTGGTTTTGTTATTACACATGTTCTGTGAAATMACTCTTAAAAAAATTAAAGTTTTATATGCTAAATTAGTGTGTGGTTGTGTGGTTTTTAAGACTTCTGTAGCTTATAGATAGCATATGTATTCCATAATATGGTAGTTATTAAATAAACAGTAGGTATTCTCATGAATGGTAAAGGAATAGGCTTATAAAATATGTGCAGTGTAAACTACCAATGCACAAATGTAACAATTTTGTATAGAGTATTTAAAGAAATTGTAAGTCTGTTTTATAGGTTTAATTAAAAGTACAGAGTCGAGTAAGAAACAAATACAAATGATAAAGAGGAA
The DNA here is from genome assembly GCF_030028575.1 of Malurus melanocephalus. Lineage (NCBI taxonomy): Eukaryota > Metazoa > Chordata > Aves > Passeriformes > Maluridae > Malurus > Malurus melanocephalus. The sequence goes on along the minus strand of NW_026623687.1, from coordinate 18,524 downwards.
TTAAAGTAAAGAAGAAAGGATATGTTCTCAGCTGACACTTAAAGCATGTASTGTGTAGAGAGGCATAAGTATTGAAGATTACTCCAGATGCTTGCAGCTGTAGAGGGAGTTCAGGCCCCTGAGGTAAAATCACCAACCATATGAAGTTCAACAAGGGAAAGTGCAGGCTTCTGCTGCACCTGGGATGGGGCAACCCTGGATGTACTGWRGAATGAGATGCTGGAATGCAACACTACAGAAGCTGCGTATGAGTCAGCAGTGTCCTGGCAGCCAGAAGGGCGGGAATTGTCCCGCTCTGCTCTGCTCTGGGGCAGCCTCAYCTCGAGTGCTGGGGGCAGTTTTGGTCACCATAATATAAAAAAAAAAAAAAGTTAAACTATTAGAGAGTGTCCAAACAAGGGCTATGAAGATGCTGAAGGGCCTTGAGCAAACGAAGGCTACGTGCCAGGATGGGCGTTTGGTTCGGGAGTCTCAGTCCAGACAGAGCACAGCACWTTGCAGAGAGATTGAGAGATGCACTGTGGAGAAATTTAAGATCCTGGAGCTGTGGCCATAGCAAAGGTTCATGCCAAAGTGATCGAGTAAAATGGGAAGTACAAGACTAGAAGAGATATGAAGCAGTGTCATGGTTTAGGAATGGCAGCCCAGCTCCCCTCTYCCCAGCCCAATGCTGAGAGAAACAAAAGGCAGAGACTATAGGCTGAGATAAGAACAATTTACTGGAAACAGCAATCAGGTAAGAAAACGACCAGTTACAGCAACAATATTAATAACAGCAGTGTACCAAGGAGAGGCACAAAAATTTGTTTTGCCTGCAAATTGCTCACCAACTGACCCTGACCCGCTGACATGGAGAAACTCTGAGACAATGAACAAAGTGGTGTCCAAACCCTCTGTCCACATTCTGTTACCTCAACTGCGAGCCATGCCCTCCTTCCCATAAGTTACAATCCCTTCTTTCCTTCTGCCCCACCACAACATGCAATRTGCTATGGAATAACAACCTGGACACACCCACATGGCTCCAAGGCTCCGCCCCCTCACAGTTAATGCAAAAATTTATCCCCGTCCTTGGGGGAAACTAAAACGAGGACAAGCAGACAGATGTATATTTTGTGGTGCTTATTTGAGTAAAATCAGAAAAAAAAAAAAAGCCTCTGTTGCTGTCTTGACAAAATTTGATCAAAGCCAATTAAAAAAACCATTCAGAGATTATTTCCATGTGTAAATGGAACAATATTTATACTGCTGGTACTCAGGATGGAATAGTGACAACTGATTCACTAACTTATAAATGGACGTGCCTCTGGTAGTAACAGTTCAGTTCATCCTTTAGTGCACATCTTTTCTTCTCTACAGTTTAAGATTATCTATATGAGACTTGGATATACTTATTTCACTCTAACATTTATGACATTTCATCCCATAATGATATGCAAATGGCAGTCAATACATGACTCAATCATACAGAGTATTAGAGAGACTAAATTTTGTTCTCATGGTAAGATAATTAAAATCAGMCTGTTGTCCATAAATGCAGTATTTGAAGAATTCACTTCGTGGTTAAAAATGTAAAAAGATACACATTGAATTCTTTCACACAACTGTGGAAGTCAATGACAGAATGCAAATGTCTGATACAGGAATGGAACTTCCACAGTGCAATGAAAGCTTTAGTAATCCTCAGCTATYTTTTCTGCCCCTCTGTGCAATTTTTGCATTGGATCTTCCCTGATCAAAAAAATACATAAACACCAATTACAGTTATGAACTTTAATAAACACTAAGAATATATGTCGACTCTGTCATTATTTCAAACCTTTGGACGCCAAAAAGGGGTGCCAAAAAGRACTGTCACTGTTTAACCCCAGTGGGCAACTAAACCCCACCCAGCCACTTGTACACTCCCTCCAGTAAGAAGGTAGATAGAATCAGACGAGTGAAAGTGAAAACACTTAAAGGTTGAGATCAAGACACTTTAATAGGTAAAGCAAAAACTGCATGTGCAAGACCAAAATCTAAAGTATCTTGAGTAGAACGAAGGAGAGCGAATTAATTCTAGTAATTGAAAGAGACAGAGCAGTATTTTACTCTGCAAGAAGATTTTAAGGATCACAAGCCTTTCTTACATCCTTTTGTGTCATTCATGTGGAACTTATTTCTGTTTTGATTGATGCCAGTCTACCTAGTCAGTGCAATTATTTACAAGCATGTTTCAAATAAATTATAAACTTGGTCTAAATATTCTAAACATGATAATTAACATATTATAGATAGACAATAACTGTAAGCAGAGTAGATCTTGAGGATGTGCCAAATTACCCTCCATTAGCTCAGTTATTGAACTACAGATACCAGCTGTCTCACTTGCAGGCGGTTTTGTTATTTTGCCTTCTGTATTGACTGCTATCTATTGGATATTTCATTCTGAGTTTAAGGAATCATTATTCCCTCTAGGCACCAGTCTGTATATTGTACACAGCCCTTTAAAGTACATACTCAGCTGCTGCTGACAAGTCAAAGTGGATTACTGTTATTTTTTCTAATATTTTAAAGCTCTACTGAAGCATAAGAAGGTATAATACAYCACAATTAATTAATTAAAAACTCTCAGTTTAATGTTGATTTAGACAGAATGGTGTGATTCAGCAAAAAGAGATGGATAAACATAAATAAAACTTTGGTCATTCTACATTAGTACAGAGCAGCTCTGAATTACAAACTATCAATTGGAAAACATGAGTTACCACTGAAATTAATTTTTATTTTACAAGTGCTAATCACTTCAGATTTTGCACAGTTTATATAAACAGAGAATGCACAGACATGGAAGACCTCTACCTGTTCTTTCCTAAACAACATGCTAACAAAGCCTTCACAAACGTTAAATCCAATAAAACATGCTTATAAAATTATTCTTCATGATAGTGCAATCAAAGTAACAAGATAATACAGTGTTCATTCTTTAGATTTAAGTTTTCTCTGACAACAGATTATGCTGGAATAAATTTTAGTTACATCAAAGGAATACTGAAGAAGTGTGAGAGAAGAACGAGATCTTTTTAACCTTATTTTAGTTTTTAATTGATCAGTATGTCAAGTTTCATGCCAGCAAGAAGACTTTATTGTTTCTGTGATGTTTGTTCATTCTTTTGCAATAGTATTTTGTGTGATCATTTTGCGAATCCATAAGAACAGTGTAATTTGTTTTCATTAGCTTTCAGAAATCATGGCAATTTAAATGGTAATGGAAAAAATGCCTTATCCATTCACAGAAAAAAAATCCATTCATGACAGCAAAAGTTCAGGATAACTTGATATATTGGCCTGAAAAATTAACCACATTTTGTATGGGAACTCAGCAAGGATTTGGATAGTTTTAATCTTCTCATTTGTCCCTTAATAGACTTTTCCTAGAAAATCTTCATCAGGTAATTCCAGGAAAATGCCTTGCTTTCTGATCTACATCACAGAAACTTCCAGAGATGAACTTTTGTACTCTCTGAATCTCCACAAGATTTTTTTTCGTATTACTCAAGCAATTTCCTTCAACCTTGAGGTCTGAAAGGCATTTTTTTTCTCCTAATTTCATTTTTGTTCTAATTTCACACTTTTCATTATGCTAACATGTTCTTTTTTTCTTTTCCTTTTATCCCTCCAGACTTTTATCCTTCACTGGTAAGTTACTGATTCATTTTATTCCCAGCTGTCTGCTCTCCTCTCAGCATCCTGCCTTGACCCACAGGTTTTACTTTATAATGTACTATATTTACTTTATGTCACTGTAATGACTTCCTGCATTGTATGTTTGCATTTGTGGTAGAAACTGTGATGCATTACCTGAAAATATGGCATTGTTCAAGATTTTCCACCTTACTCAGAGCTAATCTTTCTTCTAAAAATAATTTTAAAAAATAATAATTAAAAAAAAATTTCACCTCCTTGTAATCCCTGAGTTCATTATGTGAAATCCAGATAAGTATGGGAAGGTGAGACTTTGTATAGGTTTTGACTGGGATGGAGWTACTTTTCTTTGTGGCAGCCAACATGATGCTGTATTAATTTGGTGACCAAAAGTTTTAGCTAATCCTGAGCAGTATTCCTCTGCTTTTCGTGCTGCCCTGACAGCAAATAGGCTGAAGATGTGCAAGGATTTGAGGGGCACACCTGAGATAGCTGAGCCCAACTGSCTAAAGAGATGTCCCATACCATATGGGATCCCATCTGTGTGAACCTACACATRCAGGTAACCAAGGGCAACCATCAAACCACAGCAGAAATGCAAAGAGTGAGTTTATTTTGTTACCTCACTAACAACACAGGTTGGCACAGACCGGTGGAGACACAGGTTCAGTTTGGCTCAGTTCATCCTAGCCAGCAGCAGGGAGCGGGAGTCCCAGCCTGCCTCACTGTAACTAAAGGCTTTGGGCGTGWCTGTGACAGCATGTTATCTCTGCACAGGAATTCTACTTAAAACAGGCAGAGAATGAGCAACACTACATATAATAAATGGAGCTTTCCCACACCAACCTTAGCATTTCCAGCTGCAAGGTCACTTTGAACCAAACTATTCTCACCTCCTTCCCTAATCTTCTGGTTTTAACTTTTTCCTCCCAACACCATCCTATTGCACAATATCATCTGAAGGAAAAAGGAGTAAGGGGTATGTTGTGARTTTTTACCTCTGTCTTCGTAAGTAATGACTACATATGAGGAATCCTGTTTTCCGGAAAAGGCTGAACGTCTACCYACCAATGGGAAGTTGTGAATGAATTCCTGGTTTTGCTTTGCTTGCATGTACAGGTTTGCTTCATCTATTAAGCTATCTTTGTCTCAATCCACAGCTTTTCTGCTTGTAGCCTTCCAATTCTCTCCCTCATCCCACAGCAGGAGAATGACTGAAGGGATGGGTATCTACTGGGGTAAAGTCACAAYAGACAGTTAAAGGAGAGGCAGTCCACCACCTCTACCTCCTTGATTAATATGCTCATAAATAACTTTTATCATGGATATGGATTGTCTATGTGAACTGGAGAGCACAACAAATATTTAAGAGATCAGTCACTTAAATTATTTTATGCTATAGACAAAAAATGAAGGCTTAAGAATAAAAGCTGAGATGCTACAGGAACTTGGAATCAGGAATCACTGCTTGCTTTTTGGTGACCAGGAGAACATAGGAACTGTCCAAGACACTGCAGAGACTGGGGTCCAGCACAATCAGAACAGAAGTTTACAAAAAAACCTAAGTAAAAAGTCACGTCCATTCATAGATAACAGTTCTGCTGATTCTGTGTAAAGGCTGCTGATTCTTTAGTGAAAGGCTGTATAAACCACAATTTAAGTAGAGAAGGRAAAGATAAATATAGTCTCAAAGGAAAAACTAATACATTTCAATCCTTTATGAGAGATCAGTGGTGTTAAATTATTAATATGATGAAAGGTTAAGGAGCATCTGTTTCTGCCTATGGCCTGTGGTCCAACAGACCCTGATTCAATGGTGGTCTTTTAGTTTGCTCCACTTGCCTTTAGACTTTCTTTGACTACAGCTACATCATTCACAAGAGTCTCCAACAAAAAAAAAAACCAAAAAAACCTCTCACAATGCACTTTAGATTAAGGCCCAAGCCTATTTCCACTACAGTGAACAAGTGTTAGATGCACAGTTTCTATTAACAACAGAGAGAAATCTGTGCCTAATTCCCACATGCATCCTTAAGTGCTTGCCTGTTTGCTGTGGTTTTTAAACTCATCCATTTCTTGAACTGGGTGAACAAAAAAGAAAATAAACCAAACACAAAAAACCCTCCTAAATGTTTTTTTTTTTGTCCTATCACCAAGCAAAAAAACTTAATCAACATGGTCCAGACTTTACACAAACTGACATTGGTTTCTTGAATAAGAACTGTTTTCTCCCACCTCGTGTTTTAAGAAATGCAAAAATAAGGATTTTATTGAAGATAAAATTATTTGTCAATTGTACAACTTTTTCTTCACAATTTTTCTGCAYAGTATTGAAATGATAGAATCATTTATGATTACCAAACTATTTACCACAATTTTTAAATTAACTGCAGAAACCACCACTCTCAATGTTCATCTCTTGAAAAATATTCTAAAAGAACATGAATCSTCCCCTGATAATTTTGAAAAGTATAAAATAAAATCATCCAATATCCTTATCTAGTGAACCTTCCATTAGCTCAAGAACCAAACTACACAAAATATATGTCCATTTAAAAAACCAGTTAACACAGGTCTAGTTTTAAATCAATGACTATATCCATCCAATCTGAAAAGATGACCTTCCGGCAATTGAATACTGTCAAAAGCACAGAAACCTTTTCTTCTACCCATGTCTTTCTTGTTTTTTTCCCTGTGACTGGGCATTCCTTCATGGAAGGACCTCACAGTAGTTACTGACCACTCTCCTTTCTACTTAGTGGATGTTGTTAGGGGGTTAAGCATTGCTTGGAGGACATCTGAACATGCCTTGCAGGTGAACTGAAYGGAGTTAGGCCATGGATGCAAGCAGTGGTAAATGAGTGTCCATACTGTTTAACACTGGGATGCTCCCTGGAATGACTTTATTCTGCTCCAAGTAGCTCTCTCACAGGTATTGCCMAATAATAGTTCATCTGGTTGTGATGTTCCCAGCTGTTCCCAACCGGAAGTACTGATAAATCCACTGGACTTATGGAAGGAAAGAGAGTTTGAATATTTGTGCGGTGACTTTGTCTTGTTCTATTTTATTGACAAGTATTGGTGATAGTGYGGAGCAGAAAACAGTATAGCAGTAAGACCTTAAAAATCATGAAAGCCCCTTGCTTAGAGAGAAACATACTAATAAATATGGTCATCCAGGAACTAATAACAGAGCGGTCATATTAAACATAAGAAATGCTTATAAAAACCAAACCAAATGTCTACTAATAGTCTCTTTGAAAGGTAAGAATTCCTGTCTGAACATGGATTTTTCTTGTAATTTTATTTTAAATCATAGGTCTCACAGTATTTGCACAAGTGTAAGAACCTTCTGCAGCTACTTTCTTTGCAGCTGCCATCCTCTGCATTCAACTACTATGCTTTGTTTAGGGTGGGGTGACTTGTTCAATTAATTTTTTCAGCAGATGTTTTCTAAGCTTGGACTCYACCCTCCGCCCTCTTTCACATGTCATCTTCTGCTTCCAAGCACTTCTGGGGCTACATGAACTTGACTTAAGCTGTTTGCCTGTCCTGCTGGTGCCATTTGCCATTTCCTTTTCAAAGGGCTATTGCTATAACAGCTCTATTCTACRCAGGGAGCGTGAAACCTTTGAAACTGATGCAGCTTCATTGCAGAGACTATCAGAAGGAAGTAACATTAAAAGAAAATCACTTCACACCTGTTTAAATGCTATAGGATTTAACAAATTTTAAACAAATGAGAAGTAGATAGATGTTTCTAAATGCTTACTACTTGGCTGCAGAACCATGTTGATTTCAAAGGCATTTTCTCCCTGCACAGAATAGAGGGGCAGCAAAAACTGTTCTTTGAAGAGAAAATGCCACCATCAGGAAAGGAAGACAGCTCAGGCAGCTCAAAGAGTCCCAAAAGTGTTAGGGAGCCACGGAGGACATCTAAAGGGGAAAGTCCAGGTTGTGAGCAGCCTGAGGAATTAGTTTAAAAGAACCCCTTTTCCCCACAGAAATCCTTCAGATGAAGCGGCAGCTGTTGGATTCTTTCACAGCTAACATAGAGGGATCAAGCTCAAACAGTTCTGTAAGTCCTGCAAAACAGCAGAGGATAACTAAAAGGTCTAACTAAAGAGCAGGTCGTACATTAAGGCATTTTCCTCTCCTGGCATGTAAAGTGAAGGGGGGAGGGAGAACAGAAAAATGAATAATAAGTCATAAGTAAGGCTTGAGTTTGAACAACCACATTCTTTCTAACTTCATGTAGCTTGTCACTTTAATTAGATAATAGTGTTTTTCTTTTGCTATTAAAAAGCTGCTACTTTTCACTTCAGAGGTGACTACATTTCAGCGGGGGTGAAGGATAAGCTGTTTGTACTTTGTTGTGTAATGCCCTCAAGCACCATATAAAGAAAATGACTATTGTACATGCTTTGTAGCTTGTAAAATCCTTTGAAATAAAATGTGGACTATAAACATTATATAAAAAAGGATGACTGATGAAGAACTATATATTCTTGATAAGTATGTGTTTATTGGCAGGTAATTAAAAGGAGTCATCAGATCAGGAAAAAGCTTTTATCCCAAGAATTTTATAACCAAATTTAGGTCATTAGTTTGTGAGGTATTTGGATGATTAAAGATTGAGAGATACTAATAAAAATAAAGACTTTACTCTGCTTCTGCATTAATAGTATGCAAAAGGTGTATAAACAAAGATAATGGCAAGGAAGTAGTTTGTCAATATAACCTTTTTCACATAAAAAAAAAAWACMAACTTAATTGAAGGATGTGTCTCAGCATGAAAACAAGGGTTACTTAGCTATAACTGGTCTTTGAAATGTATTGTCTAAAGCTATATTCACACTGTACCTATGGAGGGGACACTTAGGGGGGGAAATAACTGGTGTTGTGATGAGGACTGTTAGAAAGACCTGCATGTACCTCCAACTGCACACATGCTTTATTGAAATAGTGTGAATATATAAATGAGAACATTTTGATTGCCCTACATGCAATTTCTGTCAGTTACATTCACCTGCTCATAACCCTAACTACAGCATCAGCAAATCCTCTTTTGAACACAGTACAAAATCCTTCTTTCTTGTCACCTCCTAGAAACCTTCAGAAATTGGAAGGCAGAAAGAATGGCTTGTGAGTGGAAAAAAAAGTTAGGCAAAAAAGTTACAAGCAAACCCTTTTAACCCCTAAAGCAGTCGCCTGTTTACTCCTTCCAACTCTACATGACCCCAAGAAATGCTCCTTACCAAACACCATCTGGTTAGAGGAGAGGCACTGACTGATGAATCAAGCCTAAGGGACAATCCTCCTTTCCGCATTTGAATAAGCATCCCATTTGTTAGCTCTATACCCTGGCATTTCAAACCATGAGACTGCAGCAAGATTAAGTACGCACTGAGTTCCATACAACAGCTTGAAAGGATCAAGCATGCAGATGTTTGTTGGTTAGATCCCTGGTTTCCTAGGTAAAGTGCCCTCAGATCAAAGCAGTCATTTTTCTAAGGCAACCTTATGGAGATGGCTATTCAATGAGAAGTTTAACTCACTAGGTGTACAACCAACTGCAGACATGGGGCGATGAACTGCCAATGGCCACTTTTAGTCCATACACAAAAATGATGCACGCTGAAAATTAAAGGTGTAGAAAATGGTTTCAAATTTGGGGACATGAGACTGAGCTATTTCAGGGCTCATTGGTCTATGGATTCAAGATAAACTCTGATATTACTTTAGGTAAATTACATGCTTCCTAAAGTTGGAGTGCAAACAGAACTAGCTACATAAATTAAATTCTCCCTTGTATTCTTCTAGATGTCAATACCACCATTTTAATGAATCTGAATGACAGACAAATCAATGCACATTTTTTTCAAAAGGCCTGCTCACCAGATGTTTAGTCCATTTATGATTAAATTTTCTGATTAATATTTATGATTAATATTTAATCACCTGCATGAAAGAAAATCAGCAATGCTAACTCWGAGGCAAAACACCAGGTAAATTTAAATAGAACTCAGAGATTATAGAATTATAGAATCACAGTTTCATAGAATGGCCTGGGACCTTAAAAAATCATCCTGCCCTCCTGCCATGGGCAAGGACACCTTTCACAGAATCAGGTTTCTCAGAGCTCCATCCAGCCTGGTCTTGAATGCCTCCAGGCACTCCAGAGATTCTCTGGACAACCTGTTCCTGTGCCTCACTACCTCACATTAAAAAAATACTTCCAAATATTTAATGTAAACCTGCTCTTTCAGTTTAAAGCCATTAAAGCCCTTGTTCTGTCACTACATGCTTTTGTAAACAGTCYTTCTCCAACTTTCTTGTAGGTTCTCTGCAGGTACTGGAAGCCCACAATTAGATCACCCTGAATCCTTCTTTTCTCCAGAATGAAGAATCCAAATTTTCTTAGCTTTTTGTCATAGGAAAAGTATGGCTGTAGGAAGCATAGGAACTTAAATAGAGAAAACAATTTATTTTCTCACTTGATAAAAAATAAAATCCATTTATCTATTGTGATGTTAGACTGTCAGAAAGTATACAGCCCAGACTTAAGATCCCTCCACCTTCCACAGGAAAAAATGGAGAAGATTGACTGGTGATGTATCTGATCCAAAAAGTCTAGAAATAGTGACATAACTACTTTGTTTCACACTGAAAGACTCTCAAGGTTTTAACCATAATTCTCTCATTCATTCCAGAGTCAGAACCCAGAGTTGCCATATGCAAGCCTCTCCATTACCTGGATGACTTTAGACTAGAAGAAACTTGAAACTGGAATTTATCAATTGTTCTGACAAAAAAAAAAAGCAGGAAGACACATGTTTCTTTTTGACTTCCATGGAAAAAAAATCACTCTTGGCATACTCCCATTCCTTGAACACATTTTTTAAGATATGATCCCATGTTTTATTTTATTAAAATGTCTGAACTTAAGGTCTGTTGTATGAGCAAACTGTGAGAAATTGTTCCAATGCAGTCTCTATCAATAAACTGACCATGTCCTTGCAATGTGGATGAGTTTTCATTCCATCTTACGTTTACATACAGAACATCATCTACTATTGTCTGCATATGATGACCCTGATGCAAACATAAAATGCTGACTCATTAATTTGTGGCTAAGGGAGGGTAATTGCTGTCTTTTATCTTAAGCTTTAAGATGCAACAAGATTCAATATCATGTCTCAGAATAYTGTTACATGTTTTATTAGGATTTTATACACTGGATCAGTTATAAAATTAGTGGGATTCAGTGAAGGTAAATCATGCTTGCCCAAACYGATTGCCTTCTGTGATGAACCAGCTACCTAGCTGGAGGAGAGTACAGTSGTRTATACTGTCTATTTTAACTTCAGCAAGGCTCTTGACACTGTCTCACACAACATACTCACAGGCAGACTCAGAAACTGCAGACCAGATGAGTGAATAYTGAGGTGGATTGAGACCTGGCTGAATCCCAAAGAGTCGTAATCAGTGGCACATGGTCTGGTTAGAATCCTGTCACTAGTGGTGTCCTCCAAGATTTAATAGTATTTTTTAACTACCAATAACTTGGATGAAGGGACAGATGTCTCCTCAGGAGCTTCATTGTTGACACAAAGCTGGGAGGAGTACTGATACTCCAGAGAGCTCTGCAGCCCTTCAGAAGGGYCTCAAGAGGATGGAGAGATGGTCATAGAAGAAGCATCTGAAATTTAACGAAGGCATGTGCAGGAAGTGCACCTGAGGAATAATAACCCCAGGCGGTAGCACAGGCTGGGGGCTGACCTGCTGGAAAGCAGCTCTGCAGAGAAGGACCAAAAGTCCTGGTGGGCAATGAGCCAGCAATGTGTCCTTGCAGCCAAGAAAGCCAATGGTATCCTGGGTAGTGTTAGGAAGAGCATTGCCAGGAGATCAAGGGAGATAATCCTGCCCCTCTGCATAGTTCTGGTGAAGCCACATTGGGAGTGCTGTGTCCAGTTATGAGCTCCAAGAGAGACATGGAGCTCCTGGAGTGAGTCCAGTAGACACTGATAAAGGTCATTAAGGGACTGGAGCATCTCTCTTAATGAGGACAGGCTGAGAGAACTGGGCCTGTTCAGCCTGGAGAAGAGATGACTGAGAGAAGACCTCATCAATGTCTCAGAGTATCTGAAAGGAGGGTGTTAAGAGGCTGGAGCCAGGCTCTTCTCAGTGGTGCCAAGCCATAGGACAAAGGGAAATGGGCAGAAACTAAGCACAGAAAGTTCCATCTGAATATCAGRAAGAACATTTTTACTGTGTGGGTGACTGAGCACTTGAACAGGTTACCCAGAGAAATTATGGAGTCTCCCTCACTGAAGATATTCAAGAACCATCTGGACACTGCAATCCTGTGCAATGTGCTCTGGGATGACCCTGCTTGAGCCAGCACCAGGCGGCTTTCCAACCCTACCCACTCTATGATTCTGTGATCATTAATTATCCAGATTACTTATTAAGCCCTTAAAGCTTCTTACATCTTGAGACATTGTGTGGTTTTGGTTTCCATTTTTTTTATCATGAAACAGCCATTGCAGAATGTTCTCTCTTGAGATTTTCAGAAATGCATATCCAAATGCTTTTTAAGCATGGTTTTATAGAAAGCACAGCCAAAGAAACACCAGAAGAATTTGAAGGTTGTAAAAAAAATTTGGTTAGTGTAGCTTTATGATAATGTCATCTATTCACCACTTGCCAAAGTGCTGTTCCATGTGGAAGCATGACAACTTGTTCATTAATAGATATAGAGCAGGAAAAGATGCTCATAGGGAATGAAAGGCAATACCCCTTTGTGCTTTTTGAATGGACCTTTCATGAAGATTTTTCTCAGTGAAAAGGGTGACAATGACCCTGAACCAGAAGAGCTTTCTCAGTACACAACTTTTTTTCCTTTAATTAGTGTGAATAGGAAAGAAAGCTGAAGGAAATTAGTCCTCATAGGGCACTGATCATACTTTTGCCTTCTTTTGTTGGTCCAATGAAAGATTTACATTGATTGCAAAGTTGCAGTTTAATGACTACAGCACTTCATCATGAAATAGATTTTTTTACCCTCAGATAGAACATTGTCGGCTGTGGATTGGACCTCCTTTGGCAAAGCAAAGCATTGAAACTGTGATTACCTCTGTAACTTAACAACAGTGAATAAAAAACTAGCATCTATGTCTACAGTATCAAATGGGGTTCAAAATACAATTCTTGTATTTTGAAAGATTTTTTTCAGCTGTTAATACCTCAAAATAATTGCAAACCTCTCGAGATAAATTAGAAGATGAGAGGAATTGGTCAAGTATATCTTGACAAATGAACAAGATATGTGAAATTGGAAAGGGATATAATTTCTTTCTGAAAGAGCTGTTGTGCCTGTAGATTCTAAGGACTAGAAGAGGACTTTTTGTGTATTCCTTGCTATCTGTTTCCATAGCTAGAGCTGTCACAAGTTATGATGGATCTAAGTATCCAGACAGAAATTAGTATTTCTTTCAAGACCTGGAATTTCCTTCAAACATGCCTGAATAATGATACAGAGGAAGAGAACTTGGGAAGAAGCCAYGGCTGTCAAGGTCTTTGTAAGTTAATGGATATAAGAAAAGGATGACACAATCTCAAAAGCCAGTAGGGCAGGAAGAAGGTTATGGACTTACATGCCCTAGCCAGCCTATTCTATGAATAAGGCTTGARCAGCCTAATGCCAAAATCTGTAACCTTGGCTGCACCTTCTAAAGGTTCAGAGTAGTTATTGTCAAGAGATTTCCAGGAAAACCATGGTGTGAAGATAATTAACACTTTTCAGAGTGCTTACTCTTTCCTGCAGTGGGGATGTACAGAGTTTCCAGGATGGAAGCTGGAAGCAGGTTCTCTGCTATGCCTATCCATTTGCTGTGAGAAACCAAGAGGTCTTGGAATAAAAGGAATGGAAAGGGTATGAAAGTATACTTATTTATTTATTTATATACTTTTTTATATATTTACTTTATTTACTTATACATGTACCATATAACACCACTAATAAACCTTTGAAGTTTCACATAATTGTCTCATATGGATACTGACAATTTTTTTTTAATGCAATAGTCAGGAAAGGTGAGGAACATTTATTCCTTGTCATTCAAATGCTYAATAACAACAGGCATGTAGGTCTACTGGTAAGCCAGCCATGTCCACAGMACCTTTGTTTTGCCTTTTCTTTTTGTTTTGTTTGCTTGTTTGTGATTGATTGCTTTGCTTTGCTTATTTGATTTTTTCATTTTGGGAAAACCACATACGGCAGGAGAAGCCATTGCTTTCTTCCAACCATAGGATGTCAGTCTGCAAGGAAAAAGAAACTAAAACACAACAATGTGTGAGAAACACTGCAGAAAAGGCAGAATTTCCCAGAAAAAGTGTATAAAATAATTTCATTTGAAAAAATGCCTTATGCAAAGTAAAATGAGCCAGTCAAAAACATATTCTGAACTCTGTAAACTGGAATGTGAACAATTACTCTCAGAAAGAAAATGGGAATATGCAGGAAAGATTTTAAAAGAGCTCAAAATGCTGCTCATAGAACCAGGCCTGAAAGAAGCTGTTGAGGCAAAGTTACCCTCAGGCAATCAGCCCCAACCTGACATAGATACAGGCAAATTAGCTGCACAAGTACTGTTAACTGAGCTCATTCTGCAGCAGAAACAGATGTATTCCAGGATGGAAAAACAAGCTGAAAACAGCAGAGAGGTAGGAGACAGACTAGGTGGCAGGGAGAGCTGCTGATGCTGCTCAGGAAGCTTCAGCAGCAAAATCTTGGGGCAGTTTGTACAGCTGGGGCAGACACGGGCAGACAAAAGTCTGAGTGGGCACAAACAAGGCAAGAGTTCGAGCCCTTTATTTCTCCATCCCCTCTCCACGAGGTCCATTCTCAGTAAAACAAGTCTGTGCTGTGAAGAAGGAGGCTCTTACAGCAAAGAACCAGGGTTAATATGCCAGATTGTGACAGACTGCATATGGTCATGTATATGAGTAATTACAAAGGCGAGTAGGTTAATAAGCCCAAGATGAAACTTTTCTTATCTTTAGCTTTAATGTTAAGTATCAGGGCTGCAAAATATATTTGGAAAGCCTTTGCATTATTTTCTATACCAATTTTTTTTTCAGGAAAAATTAAAATGGAGCTCCTGATATAATAACAGAAAAAAAATTAAAAAATAATATTCTAATAATTTTATTTATGAAAAAAAATCTTTAATTCTTTGATCTAATCCTCACATTTACCACACAAATAAGGATGAGGAGAACAAAGTAAAAGTATGAAGATAAATTGCAAACAATAAGTTGATCCATAGAACAACTTGTTTGAAACAGGAAATAAGTAAAAAAAAAAATCCCACTTAACATTTATGTAGAAAAATATGCTTCAAAAATATGTTTGCAGTTTTTGATTTGCACTTTATGCTATAAAATAGACCCATCTGTGATTAGCTTGAAATCTTGTGAGGCTTTTTTGACATGCAAAAAAAAAAATTCAAATAAAAGCACTGTCTGAAGTGACATATAGTAAAATTCTTCTTAAACTTGCTTAACTTATGAACTCTACATACATGCGGTTTGTCAGCTCCTTTATGTATAGCTAGGGGGCTTTCAGTGCTATGAACAGACAGTAAGTTCTTGCATTTTACTGCATTTAATGTAGCACTGCTCTTGTACCAAAGCTATTAAGCCTCTTGATCTTACAATCTCCTGCTGCTGCAACAACTTAGCAGTACGTTTCAATACTAAGGAGGCACATCACTCATCTCCTTCGGGGTCTCTGGAACTCCTGCTACGGTGATGGGTATAGAGACTTAATGCTCTCCTAAGTATCTAGTATGGACAAATGCCACAGTTTAATTAGCTGTGCAGTCCAGAATGTATTACAGTCAAATATCCAGGTCTTTAAGGGTTCTGTGTTACCTTTGTGGCTTAATAGAAATCCTCTCAGTACAAAATGTCAGATGCCACATAACTATTTGTCTTCTTCTGTAACTGGCAACATGGTTTCTCATAAAGTTCAGTTTAAGAGATTTGCCTTGATCCATTTTGGTTTCTCTGATGTTRTTTGCACAGATCTATAGGGATGCCACTACCATTGTTCCAAACTTTGTAGTTACATCATAACTAACACAAGACAGGGTCCACTAACAGGCTCATGTGCTTTCTTCTAYGCTTTCCTCATGGTTGATATATGGTCCCAGAAAATTCATGCTGCTAGGAAACACTAAAAGAGGAAAGTATTCCTTGGAGCATTTATATATTCAGTCTTTAACATGCCTGAATGAGATTCACTAGACCACCTACAGCTAATCTATAGATGTGCACAGCTCATTTATYTGGTTCGCTTGTGTGATTTCTAGAGAGGACATGCACTTCTGCAGTGTGATTCACCAAACCATTCCCTAAAAGTCCATTTTTCTCTCCATTGGTGACAGGGAGGCCAGGGAGATTAGTTCAGACAGACACCAAAGCCCTGGCTGTCTACAGGGTGTTCTGGCAGCTGTGGGATGCATGACCCCAGCCCAAGWGAGGTGTAGCTACACTATTACAAGGCAAAGACAATCTGAGACTGGGCTGCCACATACCACATCAGCCCTCACTATTTGAGACATCAGCGCCAAGGAAAGGAACCTGTAACTGCACCCAGTGCTTGCAAGCCCAATGTACTACAGCTGGGCATAAGGACAATGTGCATCATTTAGGCTGAGTGYCGCATACTCAACCTGTGCATGTCAGATCCAAGAAAAATAGTATAAAAATTAAAAAAAAACCCTCTGAATTTTGCTTCAGAATTTTCCTCAAGCGCCTGGCTGAGGACTCACATCTGAACAAACCAGATGTGAGATGGGTTTGGACATGACAGGCTTATCCAGAAAAAAAAAAGTCAAAACATCCTATGCAAAGATACAACAAAATACTATCAATTGAGATTAGAGATGTGAAAACAATAGAAGGTAGTTTCTCCCTCACTTTTAACTCTCTGTTCAGCCAAAATCATGACCTGTTATATGTAGAGAAAGACAATCATATTTAATGCTGCTTAGGAAACATTTTTGWGTAAGAATATTTTTGCAGGCTATGCAATGCACCAAGCATAATGATGTCCTCTAACAAGTATAATGGCGGGTATTCTTATGTGTATCTTTTTCTAGACGATATCCAGCATGGATAAAGACTTTTTATACTATGATACAGGGCTTGGAGATTGTCCAGTTAAATGACAGAATAGTTTCGATTTGGAGCAAAAATCTTGCTGTACCCTTCCTACTTATGATTTGCAAATTCCATATGGTCACATTATGCATAACTGTGCAATAGCAGGAAGTGGAACAGTTCACCACCAAGTCCTTTGTAGGAACAGTTCTTGAAGCAATTAATGCAATTTTCCCTGCTAAGGAGGGCATAATCCATAGTAAAATGTGGAATACCAGTTTTATGATATTATTAATTCATTTAATTTTGCCTTAATTGGAATTTCTCAGTACACAGAAGGAAGTCATCCACCAGCCATCTGTTCTTATATATAGCAGTCATTGCCAAATTATCCTGTATTTAACTTCCGTTAATAAGGTTAACATAGGAGCTTTAGCATAACACCATTGCTTCTCTCTGTACTATATCCATTTAAGAATGTAGTTCATTTCTACCCAAGATGACTTCATAGGCAGAATCTATTTCTATTAAAGGGTAAAAATCGGACACRATTCCTTACTGAAACTTTTTCTCAGTGCTTTGTTAGAATAGCTTGGCAAGGAAGCAAAAAATCTGATAGTTGACAATTTGGAGAGTACATTAAGTAACAAGTTTATAAAGCTGACATTCTATATCAGTGAATTCTGAATACTGTCAATCTCTACTTCTATACCCCTAGGGTATTTCAACAATTAATGAATATACGAGCARGGTTCTCACATGGACTATAGAAGTTTTAAACTACTGTGGTAGCATAAAATCACGACCGGAGCTTGGGACCTGGTGAAAGAGATTTTTTCCTGTCATAGGTATTTTTGCAGAGGAACTCATATCAGCATTGCGTTGAAGAAATTTAGGGTATATTATTCTTCTGAAGTAGCAAATGAATTTACCATTCACAAATCCCAACAACAACAACCCCTTTCCCAAACCTACAAAACTGTGAAACAYGCACCCCTCCCTCACAGATTCCCAAACCAAACCCATACCATTCATTGAAGTGAAAGAAGCTTCTAAAATGGTTCAACTTCACACACCACCCTGCACTTAGATTGGAAACTGAAACAAAAGAGAGGTGGCTGAAATCTACCTTGACCCTTCCTTTACACAGAGTTGAAAATTATGGCATGTCCAATGTTACATTTGCCATGTCCATAAAATTAATTTCAAGCCTTGTAATGACCTTGAAGTTGATCCATCATGATGGATCATGATGGATGAATGATAAGTTTTAGGGAATGAGTCTCTTCATACAGAAACTAGGGCATCAAAAGTCAGAGTAGCCCTCGATTGAGGACAGCTAACTTTAGCCTCCTTAAGGATCTTCTTGGAAGAACCTCATGGGAACGAGTCATGCAGGGAAGAGGGGTCTAAGAGAGGTGGTTGATATTCAAGGATCTCTTCCTCCAAGGTCAAGGCTAATGCATCCTGATGAGCAAGAAAKCAGACAAAAGGGGCGAGAGACTCCTGCTGTTACTAAAGCATGGCCAGGAAATACACAGGAGAYGGAAGCAGGATCAGACCATTTGGAAAGACTCTAGAGAGGTTGTCAGAGTAAGTAAAAATGAAAGAAGGAAGTCCAAGGCCCATCAGGAATTAGATCTGACCAAATATGACATGGGCAAAAC
>NW_026623686.1:556251-569930 GCF_030028575.1 Malurus melanocephalus | reverse complement strand
AAGAGTCAGTTTATCCAATGGCTTTTCCATTTAAAGAATGAAATGCAGGAACTGTTTCCTGAGATTCAAAGTGGAAATTTTCAAAAGAAATAATAAAAAAACTAATCAAGATTAGGAGTTAGTCTGAGATGTGGCTGGCTTTTTTATTGGGATTTACCTTCACTCTTTGCCATCTCTGCTGTACTACCAGACTTTCCTCTCACAACATTTTCATTTTAGGTACCATACAGAACCTGGAAATAGAGACAACATAAAAACCAGAACAAAGCACCACCCTGGAAATTGAAAATTTCTGATGATTTCAGATTCAGAAAAAGGGTTTGGCCTCTTTTATTGTGACTCTCAAGCCAAAGTGCATATCGGAATGTAGGTCTGAGAGGAGGACAAACACTTTACAAATATTTGCTATTTTCTGGGGAACTCAGATCTGTGTCATCCTAAGCCCTTGGGATATTCTATCCAAATTTCTTGAGTGGATGTTGTAAATACTAATCAGAAGGACAAGTGGTATTTTTGCCTCTATTTCCAAGTGTTGTTCTGAGTGTCAGTATTCACACTGGAGAATCTGAGGATGAATCCTGGGCAAAGTAGAAAGGGAAGGGAGAAAGGCAAAAAACCTCCTCTCCTTTCCCTTGTGCACTCACCCACAAACCATCCTTTAACAAGATGAAGTTTCAGCATTCAAGAGAAACAAAAACTGCCTGTAACTTACTGAGAGTAACAACTAACTGTCTGCAAGCATGGGAAACAGAATGATAACATCTTTTGATCATCACACCACAAAGCATAAAATACATTGCACTCTCTGTAATTTATTGCCTTTGGATTATTTTTTTTTTTCAGCAAATGCTATGTGAAAGATCCTAGACTGGCAGACCTTCAAAGAAACTCCTCAACATGAGCGTCATGGCTCACTCCCTCGTTTCTCCTCCCAGGCCCTGACAGTCATCCCAGTGGCCTTGGTGATGAAATGGCTCACAGGGAAGGGGCAAAGGGGGAAATTAACACTCAGCTTCAGTATGGACCCTGATGATGCTTCCGGTGGGGGCTGTGACTTGTTCCTTAGGTAAAAATTACATCATCCAAAGCACATGGGCTTACCTTTCTAAAGTTCTTCACAGAACAGGATACCTCCTAACGGTATTTTAAGAAAACTTTAATTACTTCTGAAGATCAGGGCTAATGGCAACATTTAAAATTCTTTGCTAGAATTTTAGGTGCCATATTGGTTTTGATCTTCAAATAATTTTTATAAATGTAGTTGTTGATCATTTTGTCCAAGACAAGTTTGGAGTCACGCTTAGGAGGGCTCTGAAGGGTCAGCAGCTGAAGGCTGGAATACCAGCTCTGCTCAGTTGAGCTCTGGGGAATTCTGGAGAGCAAGTGACACTATCAACTGGTCCTGGTTCTTCAGCATCTGGGACAGACACTTTAAGAGAAATAAAGATGCAGCCAAAGAGGATTGCTAGAGTAAAGAGGTAATGTAACTGCAGGATATGTTTGTGGGAGGGATCACTGCATGAAACATTCAGCTTCCTCTAATCAGCATTTAGCCCCAGTTCCAAATGGCATTTTACCTTCGTAGCAATCTCGTGATAGTGATTCCCAAGCATATTTCATATGAGATGCAATGCAGGTGACCATGTGCCCTGATGGCTTTGACTTTAACCTCTTCCTTGTATCAAAGATCTGTGGGACATTGTTGGAATCAGCCATCGTTCTGCGACCAGGAGGCTTGTCTTTCTCAAGTTCTCTATTGCAAATAAACTGTAATTCCTTGATTTCCAGCGCTTGGGACTAAGTCCATAATGAAACCACTCCTTCCAGTCCTCAGATGCTATTTCAGACTAACGCCCACAGGAAGCTCAACTTCCTCCATTGGGTTTGTGCATGCAGAGGAATGCAAGCAAGAAAATCTGCTAGAAATGGAAATATTGTTTCTGAGAACCAGGCAAAAGGGCCTGACAGCATGGCCTCTGCTCACAGAAGAGTGGTCAGTATCAACTCAGCCCTGAATTTTGGGGTGCCTGAAAAAGAAGGGAATTTTCAAGGGCACTGGAAAGGCAGCCAGAGTAACAGGCCAAAGTCTTACTCAGAGGAAACTCCCCCTAACCTCAATGGGAGTTTCCCTTGAGAAAGGGCAGCGAGGTTTAGCTCATAAACCCTGCATATGGATTTAGCAAAAAAGGGATTTGTCCGTTCAGATTGGAGGAAAAAAGTTTATTCTCTTATGAACAAACTATACATATGGACCTTGTTAATTATTGGGAGTTCCATAGGATTTATCTGTTCACCAGCATATTTATTTCTCCTAACATCTAATGTACCTTTGACCTTTAATATAGTATCAATATTAAACAAATAAACCAATAAAATAGCATGGTTACCAGAACTTATGAGTTTCTCTTCTATTGTCAAAATACTCTCTTTGCAGTCTCATTCATTTCCTGTCAGGAGAGTTTGGCTCCAGTCTCCAGTACATAAACAAGCCCAGGAGCTGGCCCAAGCCAGACATTTTGCACAGCTAACTACAGGAGATGCTTTAGAATAAAGAAAATACAACTTTCCCCAAAGGACCTGATCTCTTTTTGGGTGTCCTGTATCCCTTCGCCTGGCTTTTTAACCATCCCCCTCTGTCCTTCTGGATAAACAGTCAAACAATTCTGTTCTGCATTTCTAATTAATTTTTCTCTTGACTCTAAAGACAGTTTCCTGATATGCATGTGGTTGTTCCTGATGCAAACGAGGCACTGGAATTGTCCCTCTTCAGCAGCTGCTGAAAGGAGGTTGGGGCACTGCTCCTTAGGGGACACATGCATTAGTTCAGGTAGTGAGGAAAACCCATCTCTAAATTAATATTTGCCATTAGCAGAGCCTTTTGTCTATATGGGCACACTGGGGATTAAGGTAGGTTGTGGAGGGAGAGCTTATCAACCTTTGCTCCAAGCACACACTCTTTTCTCCTGTGGACATACCCATGCCAGCGTCTGAGCCCGAGTCAGAAAAAAATTTTCTCCAATAGCTTTTCCTCTTGAGCTTTCACCACAGAATAATCCTTTCCTCCCTATAAACTTTTATCTTTAATTGGCTTTTAGGGACTCTTTTCCATCTGCTTTTTATTCTTTGTGTGAAATAATTCTGCCTATCTCTTCTATGTTGCATCTCAGACCTACAGTCCTATTTGCCTTGTTTTCTGGGTTGGTTTTTAAGTAATGTGTGTTTAATGCTGATACTGCATTAGTGATCAACCAAACCTGTTCCAAGAGCACACACAAAATAAATAAATAAATAACCCCTCTGGTATATTTTGATGTGCCTTTGAAAGGAGGAAAATTCCTTTCACATGGCCTCTTGTCCCTGGAAATCTACAAGTTTCTTTGTCTTGGCAAATGGCCAAGCAGCACCGTGATGTACCATTTTTCTTGGCCAGTGTTTTTAGGTCTTTTGAAACCAGACCAAGTGTTCACATGGTATTTCTTCATTTAACAGCTGCAAGACAGTGACCACAGCTGCATGTGCTGCTTCCCTCTATAGCAAGGGACGCTGTGGGTTTTTCTGAGATAGCTGACTAAACRAATTCAAACTCAGGACTGATGCAGRCRGTGCAGTGGCTTCCTACAAAGCCATTTTACTCTACCTRGAAACTTCAGGGTCTCAGAAAGCAGAGCCAGAGAGGGGCCTTTGCAGGGTGATTGTGTATACACATACTAATTTTCTGCGTGCATAGAAGCAAATTAGCATCTCCCAAGGTGAATGCCATGCAAGTGGACTCAATCTGAACATCTGTAGTCCACCTGGCAGCAATTTTTGGGAGCCCACACTGCTTGGTGCCTTCCCTCAACCCAATCCAAGTCCCTTGAGGTTACAGGCTTGGCTGTCTGTTTAAACTGACCCTGTTTGGAGTGGTCCCTTACATCATTTCATTTCATAAGATGCAAGCTGAACTATTTGTGAGATTGGCCTAAGTTGCTTGCTGACAAAATGCAATGATGCTTGTAAAAAATGGGAAAAAAGACAAGGGGAAAAACAAAGTCAAAACACGGTTCATGTGTAAGGCAAAGTCAGCCAGGAAATATTTACGATGGATCCCGAATGATCAGACATTCTGGAAGTGGAAAGGAGAAACAAATGTTTCCCTGACTGCTTGTTAGGGGTTTTGTGGTGTTCCAGTGAAGAGTGGTGAGGTTTATGTGGGGTTAAGATATCTGAAACTAAGCCTGGCAGGATGCAAAAATTCTACCCATGCTTAAACAGAGACCATGCATTTGTGCTCTAAAACATGCTGGTTTAAGACCATAATAATAATAATATTATTAACCAATTGTTGGGGTTTGAACATGAACTGAGAATGGAACAAAACCATCTTAAAAGCCACAACAGAAACAGTATCACAACACCTCTCAGGAAATAAGTTTTATTTTTTTTAACCAAGACTAGAGGATTGGGGTATAGTTGGTTAGGTGGATGTGGCTGCCTGATAAATTTATTTAGGTACAAGGATGTGTGTTAGTTTTTTATCCATTTGTTTAGAAATTGCAATGACCACGTTGTGAAAGCAGAATTCCTGCCCAAGAGCTCAATTAATCTGCACACAGTAAGAAATAGAGAGATCGGACAAACTGAGAAAGACGGAATGAGATAACAGCTAAGGTCAGCAAAGCAATCACACTTTTCCTTTTGTCCAATTATTTTCCCTTTTTATTCTTGTAGCAAAGCAGTGGCTCCAGGCTTGCAAGCATCAGGATTGTGGCTCCTGTACTGTGATCTGACCTGGGCGAAGCAGGGCAGTGGTGCAGGCAGGGATGTGAGGGAGCTCCAGGGATGTGTGAGGCAGAGCCCTGGCAATCACAGGCCAGGAGGCTGAGATTGCCACAGAGGGGGGGCACTGGGGAAGGGAGCGGAGCGGTCACTGCAGACCACCCTGGCTGGGCTGTGACAGCAGGGCCCTGGGGAGCAGTTAGTGTTTCCTGCCTCTGAAACTCTCCTGGAGGTCCCTTTCCTTTCGGGTCTCTGAGGTGTGTGTCTCATGGCTCTCAGCCACAGAAAGATTTGGGCACATGGCTCGTAGGGTCAAAAGGAATGGCCACCCTTGTAGCAAAAATGAAGCTCATCTGTGTTTGTTGAATTCTTTGGCGTGTTTCTTTTACCGAGGAGAAGCCTTCACACGCTGCCAGTGCTCGCTCGCTCCTGCAGACACTCAGTATTCCCTCTCTTGGTTGTTCGTGCACTCGTGGTTTTGCAGCCTTGTCTTATGATGTTTTAAACATTTGAATGTTTAAAAGCAATGGATGGATGAAAATGAAAGAAAAAAGGGTGACATTTTCTATGAAGGATTTAGTTACAAAACACATTCAAAGGTTTGCTGACAATTTCATAGGTGTTTCGGAGTGTAAGCTTCTGATGGGTCAACAAGTTGCTTTTATCCATCCCTAGCATGAGTGCCTTATATCGGCATGTTTACATCCAGCAGCAGCATAGCCCCTTGTGCCTATTATGCATTCAGACATTATTAATAATTGATTAACCCTTTACAAGCCACTTAGATGTGGAATCTCTCTCTAAAATGGAAACAGGAGCTGATCAGACAGGTACTTGTCAAAGAGGCTATTAGGCAAAATCCTTCCAGTCTGAAAAAAAGCAATGGTAATAAACTAACACATGAATTCGGGTAAATTCTGTTCCATTTTTATCTGAAGTTTCCTTCTGTGAATTCAATTTCTTCTTTGGCTCTTTTTCTGTTTACTCAAAAGAGATTTCTAGTACTCCAGGGGATTTGGGCTGTATTTTCTGTGAAAACATTTTCTACCTATGTCATTTATTAATTCACCAGTCCTATACAGTCTGCACTCCTCATGACACACCAGGAATTATGCACATGCACTCAGGGGTGAGTGGGCTGTAATGATTTCCCCATGTAAGGCTGCCAATATGTTTGTTGTTGAAATGTGCTACTATAGAAAAACCCCGAGGGAAAAACATGTGCCTAAGTTGGATGAGTGGCTTTGTTTGAAGTTCTGTAACCATGAATGAATTGAATATGTTTGATGGRTTTATAGAACCATAGAATAAYTTGGGTTGGAAAGACCTTTAAAGATCATTTAGTTCCAACACTATCATTCCCCCTCCCCTGCCATGGACAGGGACATCTTTCACAGGAGCAGATTTCTTAACGTTCCGTCCACACTGATCTTGAATATTCCAGGAAAGTGGCATCCACAGCTTCTCTGGCAACCTGTTCCAGTGCCTCACCAACCTCATGATAAAGAGTTTYTTCCTTATATCTAAACTAAATCTACACTCTTTTGCTTTAAAACTTCTACACCTTATCCTATACTACAGGTCCCAGTAAAAAGTGCCTACAGTTATTGAAAGGCAGAAATAAGGTGTCTCCAGAGMCTCCTTTTCTCCAGGCTGAAAATCCCCAACTGTCTCAGACAATCTTGATAGGAGAGGAGTTCTATCCCTCTGATCATTTCCATGCCCCTCCCCTGGACCCACTCTAGCAGGTTTATGTCTTTCTAGAAGTCACAAATGTGTTTGCCAGTGGCCAGGGCTTTGGTTTCACCATCCCCACTGCACCTAGGGATGTTATAATTCCTCACACCTCTCCTCACAGGCTCCAGTGAAAGGACTTCTCCTCTCTCGGGGAATATGCCATAGCCTGTTGTTACAACCCACTCTGAAGCAGGATAACTGAGATTTCTGTTAATAAATCCCTTGGGGTGAATTAGAGTGAAATGACACTAAATGACCGATGTATACATGAGGGAAATTTATTTTAAAGCAATTTAAATGCAGAGGAAAAAAGGTATATGGCCATCTCAGTTCTTTTCAATGAAAATATAAAAGTATCACAAAGAAAATACCTAAGGGAAAGAAAGAGGAAGAAGGAATAAGAGTAGATAGTGGAGAGGAAAGATATTAATACTCCTGGACCCAGCAACAAGACCTGATTGTTTCCATTTCACTGCAGTAATGGTCACAGTCTTGATCCWTTGAGAGGGTGGCCCACCAAACAAAGAGTTTGTCAGATTATAAACATTCAAATTGGCACGGGAATGCCCAGATCCTTCCTTGGGGTGAATCCTTTGTTTCCGATGCAACACTATGGGGCATGAGTAGCCTTCCCATGGAGAGTTCCCAAAAAGAGTCTGGGGGTGTTTTGGGGCCCTTGGTCCGCAGACCCACATAGGATAGGACCGCTGTCTGATCCTGCTTCTTGGAACTATGCAGCTGTGTCTTATGATGAAAAAGGGGAAGCTGGCATCAAAAAACATTGCCCCATCTCCACAGGATCTTCTTTTTACCTGCCATTCCCCTTAGGTGGTTTGAAACAGCTTCCTGAAAACACCACATTCCCAATGGTCCTGGGTGCATCAACCAAGGAGCAACAGAGACAGTGGTGAGCTTGGCACATCTGCAGTGGCAGAGAAAGGATAAACATACATGATTTACAGTAACTGCTAATGGAATCCACTTGATGCCTTAAAAGATTTCTATATAATAATATTAATTCCTACCATCTCCTAAACAAACTTTTTTTCCAGTTAAACACCAAACATGTGACCTTGGAGGCACTGAAGTGACTTAGTTTGACAAGAGAGGCCGAGTTCTACAATGGAAAGGTATCACTGACAGCACGCTCAGGGGATTCACTGTGGAGTTTCATAAATTTAAAATAAAACACCTGCTTGTATGTTGAGCCCTCTGTTTCTGTGCTATTGAATGATCCTTTGAAACCAAAGATATTGATATATTCTACGCTCCAGGGGAATCAATAAAAACTTTAATCACAAAATTAAATAAACCCAAATCTACTGGCATTACATGCTAACACTTTTGGAAGGAGTAACATGACGTTTTATAGTTCTCCTGCGACTGGGCTTATTATTCACAAAAAAAAAAAAAATTCAATAGCTTCTTCAGAACTATTGTGATAGGGAAAAAGGACCTTCCCATCATTTTGAGCTGACATCTCAGTGGGCTTTAGTGCAGTTACGGAGGAAAGTAATGTTCTTTGGTGATACAAGTATTTTTGACAGAAGGAATTTGTTACCTCTTAGATCTTCACCATCATCTCTAAATTTCCTTTCAAAGTTTGTGCCACCATTCTATCCCATTCATCCCATTTACACATTTCTCAGGCCCAGCTGTGAAAAAGCAGGGATATGAAGGTGGGGCCCTGTCTGTGAAGTGGTAAGGTAGAGGTCCACCTGAATCACACCCACAAGGATATACACCTGACATTCCTACACTGTATCAAGCAAAATGAATCTAGAAATTGGTTTTGTGGATTCTCAAGTAGAGTTATGCAGAATGATAAGTAAACATAAAAATCCTTATTGGTACAAACCTAAAAATTCTCATATGTGTAAAACTTTAAAGCTAAGAGTTCATTCAAAAAGGGTATCTGGTTTGAAACTAATCTGTTTCCCTGAAAAAAGTGTTGCAAAAGTGAAGAATGGAGTCCTTTCACTTATTTAGCTCTTTTCTGAAAAGAGTAAGGGTACATATAGTGGGACTTTCCTATGTAGAAAGGCATGAAACCTCCTCATTTTATGACAAAATAAAGATTCCACATCCATGTTCTTCCTGGAAATTCATAGAAGGATTCCACTTTAGGGTTTCATCTTTCCAGGGCAAATATTTCAAAATGTGAAATATCTATTTAAAAAAATTAAAATAAAAGCTCAAACAAATAAAAGGTCTACTTGTAAACAATTCTACTATAGTCATCACAGATTTTCATTTCAAATTTTACAAGAAGCCAAGGACTTTATTTATAAACAGAGTTTTTTAATTTATAACGTTCATATTTCTTGCTATTATAACTGGTTTTTGTGATAGAAGGAAAAAATATTGATTCATCTGAAAATGATTAGGACTTTTATACAACAAATAAATACATAATCTACAATAACATAAGTATATCACTAATGTTCTGTGACTCTGTAGTAGTTCATCCCACTTCTGAGCTAATGGAAACTTGTGAAATAGTGATAAAAGAATTTTTATCTATAAACAAGGCAGAAGCAGGTGTTTTTTCCCTGCTAAATTAGCTGACACATTTCAGGTTTTGTGATGTGTTACCTTGGCTGGCTGCTGGGTGTTCACCAAACTGCTCTATCACCCCCTTCTCATAGGACAGGGGGAGAAATTATGAGGAAAAGCTCATAGGGTGGTATGGGATCAAAATAAGGAGAGGCAGATCATCTACCAATTACCATCACAGGCAAAAGAGAAATCATGCTACATTATAGAGAATTAAACAGAATAGGATAATAAGAAAAAAGAACAAATCATAAACCACCTTCTCGAAACCCTCCCGTTGTTCCAGCCTGAACTTCCTTCCTAACTCTTTCACCTCTTCCCTCCCAAGCAGAGCAGGATSATGGGGAATGGGAGGGGTGGTCAGTTCCTTATGTTTTGTCTCTGCTCTTCTTTGCTCCTCATGCTTTCCCTGCTCCAGAATGGAGTGCTCTCACAGGGGCAAACCCTTCACAAACTGCTCCAGGCATTGTCCTTCCCATGGGCTGCAGTTCTTCAAAAGCTGCTCCAGCAGATTCCTGTCCATAGGGAGCAGTCCCTCAGGAACCACTCCAGTGTGGGTTACCTGTGAAGTTACAGGAACAGATTTCAGAACACAAAACTTTGGTTTAAATCCATTTCTGATTTATTTTGGAATGATGGACAGTTCCCTAGCATTGGCAARGAGGGGATCTTTTACACCAAGTTCTGCTCTTGATCAAAGTCAAGGAGAGTTACACAACACTTCCAGATAACCTTACTTATGCCTCATTCACATCCATTTATTCTAAACATATTCAGAGACACTATTCCCTTTTCCAGATCATCACAATATTCTGCCAAGTGTTTCTCTGCAGGGCTTTCTTTGAATTCAGGAACAAAGGAGAGGCACCACCTGTTGAAAGATGTGTCCATGTGGTCATTTCCAGGACAGAGACTGGTTTCATGAATGGTGTTTTTGGTGGAAGTATAACCTTAAGGGCAGAAATTATATAAGAATCCATTAGGGACAGGCGCTATTGGATCTATCATAGCATATAATGACTTTCTGGGCCACATGTCACTTTGTTTTGCATCTTGCAAGCAATTTGTGAATGGCAGTTGGTGAGACAAGATCTGGTATATATATTTTCCAGTAGAATATTGAACATGACACAATAAAATCTGATTTTAATCTCAAGATAAATAATAAAAATAACATAGAAAAGCTGTTAGTAAATACTGTAAAAGGAAGTGCTTGAGGGTGTTTTCTGATAGTGTAGTTATTTATAAACCTCTCCTTCCCACATTCTAAAAGACTCATTAAGCATGGGGATTCTGGATAAGAGCAATAGAGTGCAATGTGCAGTGGGTAGCATGCAGTAAATATTCAAAAGGCACTGGAGAGTCCTTGTTCAGGGACCAAGCTCGGGAAGTGATGTAAACTCTTCACAGAGCACTTAATTTGATTCTATCAGAGATTTATTTCAGCATGTGATTGATGGAAACTGACTAAGTGGTMGTGTGGCAAAAGTACAAAAGCTGTTGAACTATTAATGTTATTTATAAGGACAGGACTAACCATGATAAGCAAGGACCAATGCAAAATGTTTGTTTACTTATTTGGTGTGAAAAGCCTTCCTTTGTGAGGAGGCAGCAGRATTGAACAGGCTGAACAGAAGGCAAAGACAAGTGCTGGTCTCCCACAGCCATCACAGCCTCAGCTCCGAGCTTCCAGGGGTGTGGGAAGCAGGTTTGGTCTGAGAGCTTTTACAACAGATTTTGGAAGCACTTTGTGCAAAATAAAGTGTAAACATAAAGTGCTGACTKCCTTAGGTTCAGAAAATGTTGTCCTTCATCTCTGACCTGTCAGCTGCACCGGGCTTTGCCATTTCATCTCTCTTGTCAAGGACACCTGAAATGGGTAAGCAAAGTGGAGTAGCAATCAGTATTCCTGGTATTTGACAACCATTTCACCTCCCAAAGAAATCACCCCTGTCTTGGGTCCACATTTCCTGAGTGCTTGGAAATCACCACAACATAAATATATGCCAATCAAGTGGTTAACATAATAGCATATTGTGAAATTATATGTAAACATCAAACTACATTGATTGGGCAATTTCCTATCCAGTTATTCTTGAATTACCACTTCCCTGAATATGACTTTTAGGAATGTCTMAGCTAGAAAGCTGTCTGCAGTGTTTTATTCTCTTTAGACCTACTTTATTCAAAATATTCCAACTCCCACACACTGGCCAATGCATTGCAGGCCCCTGGGCCAGCAATAGAAACACCAATGGGTAAGGGATTGGCCAGGTAAAGAATGCATGGAGGAATATAGTTTTTGACCTGTAAATATTTGTCTGAAATAATTCAAGAACCTCTTGCTTGCCATTTGCTGCATGAACTCAATCTCTAACCCATTTAATACCATTATCCTGGATTCAAGCAGAGGGATCAGACATACCAGCATTCCAGTACAGGAATCCCTGTGGTACCATTTAACTTGGARGAGGAAGGAAGGGTTGGAGTTGCAGGTGGCCTTGCAATTCTTGGGAAAAGTTCCACTTCACATGAAGGTTTCCTCAGTAACGATGCAAAGCCAACCAATGTGTCAATCAAATTGTAGTGAGTAGTCAGTCCAAACATCTGCCTTTTTTGTCTGGTTTCCCTGGGTGTTCTGCCTGGATTTTGCAGCATAAAAATGCTTGACATGAAAGCATTTGCTCACTTCACAGARAAAGGCACAGCAGCTTCTTGGACTCCTGTCTTATTTGCTTTAGCCAGCCAGTCATCTGCATGACAGAGAACTGTTTTAATTTGATGCTGGTGCACTGATTAASAGTGCAGGTCCCTTAGACTTGCCAATCAGAAAGATTAAACAGTGAGCTTGTAAAAATTTACTTATAAAAAGTGACAGCCTCATATCAGTTCATGCTGGCATCTATCTGCTAAAAGAAAAATGAAACCAAATATTTTGTCTCATAAAAATCAAAGTAAGAAAGAACAGGAGGAATGTGTGGCATTTTTTCCCAGCACATGAGKCAGTTGTTTCCCAGATAATAATTAGATCTTTTTCATTTATTGACATTTTAGGCAGGATTTATGAAAAAAAAAGTTTTTAAATAATATGATATCCAAGATCTGCTTTCAAGTTTATTCCAAGTTCATAGAGGCCAAAGAGAGTTTTGTGCTAACAGAGCTTTGAGTCAGGAGTTGCTTTGCTCCAAGAAATCTCCACTCTTCAGTTATCTGTAAATTATGTGATTTTTTTTTTTATTGTGAGAACAGGCCTCCTGACAGACTTRTGGGTCAGCAGGTCTAAATAATATCTAAACATCTCCCAACTGTCTAGRTTTTAATTGTGGCCAGAATCAGGATGTATGGAAATAATTTTCATTTTCCCACAATTTTTTCCAACGTATTCTTCAGAATCATATGCACAAAAAATGCTGGGTTTTTAGTTTAGGCCAAACATTATCTCATCTGTCTTTGCAACCACACACTCCTCAAGGATCTCTAGCAGTTAGGGAAAATGCTTATGATAGATGAAATTACAGAGGTTCAGGTGAACCTCGAATCAGTACTGCCCTTCCTTAGGTCCATGCCCAGACCCCAAATGCCAGCTGGGACACTGCAGTCTTTGGCCATGTCTGTTCTATCAGAAGGATGAAACAGTAACAAAGCACTAGGATTATTATTATTATTATTATTATTATTATTATTATTATTATTATTATTATTCTCTTTCCTTCCTGATTCTTGTCTTCACCTGGGTTATCAGCTGGCCTTGTATGTCCTGCTCAAGACAGCCTGTCACTGTTTATGTACATGCATATAGCAAAATCTTATTGCATGTCTGAAATTCTAGTTTGATGCTGGTTTTTCTTGTCTGTCCATACATTATTTGACCCTTTCAATCAGCCCATCTTGTGTGTCTGTGATAGTGATAAAATGTCTCATGTGCTCTGCCAGAAACTGTCATATTCCCAATGTTTACTGATTCCAGGCAAGCTGAGTCACAGTGGCACTTCAAAAAAAAAAAAAACAAAACCAAACTTGAAAAATAAGGAAGAAGAGGAGATAAAGATGATGGGACTGTGTTACGACTTTAAGATTGCTATCATTTTTCCCTTAATGAAAAACAAGTATTTTTTTATTCAAGTGCTGGATTCTGTGTTGTTTGTTAAATGTTGCAGCTGCTGCCTCTGTCTTGGCTTTTTAATTTTTCTAATTGGTGAGGCACTAACCTAGGGAAGATGGAATGTGCTACGAAAGTGCAAAGCAAAAACCAGGCTCATTGATTTTGGTGGAAATTAAGGCCTAYATCTATATTTTATGCTTCTATAGCACATTCCATCTTCCACAMTTTTCCATTTATGGGATAATATCACTGGAGAGAATACTTCACATTCACTTCTGTATTATTKAACCATGTAATGTGATAGTGATAAGATCAAGATGTTTGGCACTAAAATCCCAACTGTTTCAGCAAGTGCTTCATGGTTAGTTGGGGTGTCATATCTGTTAACAAGCTTGTTCATCATCTTTGCTTTTTCCTAGTGGAACAGGTAATGAGTGGTAACTTGTGTACCTCTTTCTCTAGTCATCCACTTCCCTGTTACGGAAACAGTTGTCTTTCATTGGGAAACCAGAAATCTTTCCTGATA
>NW_026623686.1:539662-556129 GCF_030028575.1 Malurus melanocephalus | reverse complement strand
TTATTTTGGGGATTTTTAATTCATTTATTTTGGGGATTTTTAATTCATGTGAAATCTATAGACTAATGYACATAAGACATTTTTTGCAGAACTTCAAAACCTGAAATGAAGAACTGTCTGGTGCTTAAATAAAGGACAGGATGGAATACCCAGTCTGACAAAATTATTATAATAATGGACCACTCACTACCAGTCTCTTCTTCCTAAAAACAGGAAAATCTAACATTTATCCTCCTTGTGGTAATGTTTCATGACTTGGGAAATGTTTACAGCACAACACAGTTATTAGCATRGTATTGTTTACTTCTGCAAATGTTGATTAAAGACACTAAAATTATCTGGATSATAAGAGTAAGGTACAAAAGGAAAYGAAAATGAGGCTTTAATCACTCTCTCAGTGCATAAGGAAACACAGATAAGACCATTCCCRAACACAAACTATAAATAGGACATTACACAGTGAGTACAATTTTGTCACATATTTTCTCTCTGGGGATTGCATGTCAGCAGAACTGTGTCTTTGCTACCTGCTGCCACAGGCTGCTAGCTTGGAACTGAGATCTCAAACATGGTGAAAGAATAAARGCAATTAATGGCCACAACAGCTCACAGGGGTCTCACTTCCTCCGATTTGGTCACCTTGTAGAGACCTGCTTTCAGTGGCATGCTGGGGCTTCAATTACATGGCTGCTGCTGTGTTACTGTTTTGCCTTCTGACATTAAGATATTGCTGGGATAAATATTGCCTCCTGTTGGTTTGCACTGAGTCAACTTCATGTWCTGAGCTAAGAGTGATGAAAACTTCTTCCGGATTAGACAAGTTAACATTGCTCTTGCTGATTCAAGCMATGGGACAATTCTTTGTGATTCATTTCCTAGAAATGCTGCTTTTGTCTAAAAGTCTGCAACTCTTCCACTACTCAGGAGGCACAGCTTCAGCTCTCTGCTTCTCCTAATTTGGTTGGTTTCTACCTCAGCTTGCTGTGATGCTTCACATCCACYCATGTGTGTCTTTTCCTTGCTGAGAAATTCTGTTGCAGACTACATARCTCTCCAAATTCCAGCTGCTGTCCCCACTTTCATTCTTTTCTTTACAAATTCAAAAATTCTCAGAAAAGACAAGAAGTCATAGTGAAATTGTCAAGAAGTCATTGTGAAATCAACATGGAAAGTTGTGACACAGTACCCATGATGCCTGTATGAGTATTGAAAAATTATATATTTACTTCACTGAGTATTTTAGAACTKCAYGRTTCACTSTTTCTTTCACAAGTTTGGTTTTTGYTCAATCTCCTTGTTAGGTTTTTGACTTTGAGTGTGTTGCCTGTGCATACCAGCTGTGTGCACTAACACACACTTTATGCAGAGCAGATGAGAAAGCAGCTCCAAGTGAGTACCAAGCATCTCATTSAKAGTCTGCCCTCATCAAACTTTCCCRAATGGAGCACAGGKRGAGCAAAGAACAGAAAAAGGTTTGTTGTGGGCTCTCCATTACTTTCCTACTCAGGTTTCCAGTTACTGCTCTAGATCTCTGCCAAAATTATTGTTTGTAGTTGTTGATAATAAATTTAGGATGACCATAAACTATCAGAGGATTAACAGTTTCTAGCTCCATGAGATATAAACCACTCATCCAGYCCGACTTGAGCAGCACTTCTGGAGATGGGAATTGAATCTGTCTTTCCTCCCCATGTCCTCATGCCCCATAACCCTTCCTGGGACCCCACAGTTCCCCCCTGCCCAGTAAACTGAGTAAGGTCAGGGCATGTTCTGAGCACTGGCACAGTGCTGCCCATACTATAAAGTTATTAACAAGGTACATGACAAGTCTTTGGACCAGACAATCCAATAGTCTTCCAGGTGGGAATGGCTCAGGGATCAGCACGGACTAGAATCCACAGTTTAGGTATGGTTGCCCTGCCTGGGAATTGAAGTAATGTTAGTCATGAACTGTGCTGTATCAACTGGCTGCAGGAGCATCCACATCAGTGTTTTAGTTTAGATCAGACACATTCAAAGCTAGTTTCCTGATTGGTTCCCAGCTCCCCACAATCCTATCTGGAATAGACTAAAGGGCTCAAATATCCTCTGTCACCTAGGGCAGTACTTCACCATGAAATAAAATTATGCAAGTATGTTACTCTACCATAATTCCTAAACTACTATACAAGATAGATAAACCAAAATGCTACTGTTAAAAAAAAAAGTATTTCAGACTCTTGATGCAGCTTTTATCATTGGATGTARCATTAAGAACCACATTGGACCTTACAACTTGAATATGACACCAGATATTCCTCTTTYTTTGTATTCCTGTAACACCACCATCCTATGTAAAACATCCTAATTTGTACAGGGCCCATCTAAAGAYTCACAGCTCAAAGTCCTAAATCTTTGTGCCCAAAACACATTGAGATTTATCCTTGAGCAAAAGCTATCTTAGGYTAGCTCTGCAAAATGTGCAAGATCGCCATGGAGAAGGTGGGCCATAATTCTTGCTTGGCCCCAAAATTTAAGTGCAAGTTTATGATGATTTCATGGTCCCAGATGTTATTGCAGCCTTTCTTCTAGTCAGGTATTTGCGGGATCTTCTGCTTAAAGGAAAGTATTGAAGGAGAATTGGAAAATGGGATGTCTTCCCCAGATGATTTTTCCAATTTGCCCAGTTATCTGAAGTCCCAGTCTGTTCAGTTGTCAGATTTTTGTCATTGAAATATGGCTGCTGTACTTTGAAAAATAGACAGCAATTGCCCTAAATTCAGATTGGAAAAGGAAGACTTTTTAGAGAAGGATTTGAGGAGTAGATATCTACCAAAATCTTTTCTATGCTTTTTCTATGCACAATTTGTTACATGSGTAACAAATTGATTCACGGGCATATTTTGGAAAGGTCATTGCAGAACTTTCCAGGGTGATCAGGACTGGCATTRAGACCAATGAGACTGTGCCAAATGTTTATACCAATTGATGCCCATCTTCCACATTTGTGCGATTCTTATTTTGCCACTCCTCGTGCCCTCACAAAGGCAAACAGGCAAACTCCTCACAGGAAGTAGGGAAATAAGTGCTGGAAGAGAGATTTAATCTGATACATGTGAAAAAAGATTGCCTTGAACATGTCTGCAAAACAAGTTATTGTTTTGTGTTGTGCAAGGATTAGATATTTTGGTTTAATCTGTACTCTGAGGAATTACCACTTTGCTCCAGCCCTGGATCACACGTACATCAGACTGTGAGAAATCCTTTTCTGGCTGGTCATCTGCCCAGCAGATGGACATGATAGATATAGGATTTTTTTTWATTTAATTTTTTTCCCTTTCTGTCTCTTTTCCTAAATCCAGTTGGCGGATCTTGTAATTTGCTGCGTTGACCCTTCCAGGGGCTTGATATTGAACCTGCCATCTGGCTAATAACGAGGCCAGCTGGACACTAACACCAAGATTCAGTCCCAGACTCACATCTTTTTCATCTGGCTTCTYTTCTACCCGTTTGTTCTTGTTCTGTCTGGACCCAATTGACATCATGCTGTGCAAAGTCACACAAAGTTCTTAGCCAACCTTTTAGTTTCTGGGTGCACTTAAGAATGGCAGGGGCGTTATTTTTCTGTACCCTTAGGCAAAATTTTATTRTTGCATGTGACCATATAAGATGACAAAAAGAGAAAAACCTGATGAAATTGCTCTCTTTGTTAATAATCAGCAGTAGGTTCAGATAAATCACTGGGTCATTTCCTTAAGAGTTTAATTGAACCACTGCTCTTACTCACCAGTTTGATTGATGTGACAGTGTACACAAATTCGTCATTCATAAGAAGTAAACTTTTTTCTGTTGTTAAATTAAAGATCATCCTCTAGGACATTCAGAACAATTGAATCTGACAAAGACTCTTGGTACACTGAGTGTTATTGGGTCCACCTTAGTGGGACTGGCAGTCAAAGACATATTTGTACACTACAAAAGCTTGCTACGCTACCCCACCATGTCTGCTTCTGTCATGTCACTRCTGCCAGGGAAATGAGAGTTAGAGCATCTGGGTGTCTTTGTTGGGCACAAACAACTGATCCTATGGACAAAAGGTGGGAACTGTTCTGTAAGGAAAGGTGAGACAGGAGCTGAGAATGCAGCACAGGGGGCACGGCACAACTCTCACCAGCACAGCCCTTTCCATCCCAGCAACAGGAGCAGAGCAGGTCCAGGGACAGCAGCTGGCTTCAGCCTAGAGCCAAGACTGGCAGACAAGTCTGTAGKGATGAGGCAGGTCTGAAGTCAAGCCAGGAGGCCAAATCTGCCTGTCAAGGTCAGAATTCACATCCATGGCCAGGCACAGRCAGAGCTGAAAAATTACTGTGACAAGGACCAAGGCTTTTGTGCAACATGCTTAACAGTCCCTGTCAAACCACACAGGGTGAGAAGAATCAGACCTATTATRTTTTGTAAGTTTAGTTTTGGTAAGGTAACATAACAGATGTCTCACTTTCAAATACAAAAGCATGAAGTAGCTATCCTTTTTTCATTAATGTACTGAAAGGCATCCTCCTTATTGCTCCACAGACAAGTGTTTCTCTTTATTAACATGAATTTGCAGRCATTTTATCCATGAGAGACTGAAAAGTCACTGTCCATGTTGTGATATCCTTGCTCCTATCCAATAACATGCCAGTGCTATATCTTCATGTAAGAAAGAGATCATTCTTCCCCAAGGGAAGAATCTTGTTCAACATCTGCTCTATGTCTTCTGCAGCTCCTGCTGTTGCCTCTTACACAGATAGGGCCGCTCTCCAGTGTAAAGACTTTTGAAAATGATSAGTTTCTTGCCAGCTGTTAAATGAAGTGCAGTGCAAGGACAATCCTTCACATGCCCATGGAGATAAGTTAATGATACTATCCTGATCAGGTGTGTGTTGTCCCCATTTAGCAAGCCTTACAAGGTGATACACCAAGCTTTGCTCTCCCTGAATCCTCTGAAGYTTGTTGTAGCAGACCATTGATTTATGCTGTTGTTGCCTTAGAAAGCACAGAAGGGTTCATGTTGCCAGGGATGTGGGATCAATCCTGTAATTACAGTCCATTAGCAGGGAAGCCACTGTTAGGGCTCTCTTGCATTAGAAATAGGCCATCATTTCTAAAACTGTCTAAAACAATGAGGTCTATGAAAATAGCTCCCAGTTGTGAGGAAGAGGATTGTACAATCAGCTGGAGAGGTAATTGCACTGGAGCATGGGTCAGCACAGGAGGGAGATGGTCCTTGTCTCAGTGCATTAAAGGCAGTCCACTATGGTTTCAGAGTGATTTTCAAGGCCACACTTGAAATCAATCTGCCTCCAGGTGGTTTTCTCCAGAAAGATTTCCCATTAGATTTCTACTTAGTGTTTTGCACCCTGCCTTCTGCTTCATCTAGGAAAACTCCAAGGAATTGCTTTCAGATTCACCATTCAGTTTCTTGTAGAACTCCTGTAAAGGCACTTCCAGGCCTCTGCCTTACTGATCTACATCTATGACTTGAATTTTGAATCAGTGCACAGCCACTTATCTCTCCTCCTGTCCATACCTCTGTTGACAAACCCACTGCTGGAATTTACCTCTATTTAACACCATGAGCTGAAGTTGTGGCTGTAGCTGAACGTGGGGCTATTCATGGTCACACTGTCAAGAGCCARTTGCTGTTCCAAAGTGTAATATACTGCTTCTATTACTTTTGTGAGAACAGGTGCCAGCCAGCTGACACAGGGTGCTGGGTGCTTGCRAGCTCAAACAGACAGGTTATTAAAACCTCTTTAAAAGAAAAAGCTGGCTCTCAGTTATAAACGTGRCTGACATGAGCTGCCCAGCATCATGACATTCAGAATGCTAAGGAGGAGATGCTGCTGTTGGTAAATGATACAGCTCTAATCATATCAGTTCTAATCTCTACTGTTGACAACAACCAAGAATCTGCATTTTYTTTATTCTGCTTCTGCCCACCCAGRGAAATAGCAGATTGAGGACCTCCTCTGTTGCTCATTTCCAAGGCTCCAAACCAAGGCCCATAGTTAAATCAAGTCTTGCACTCGCCAAATTTAATCTTTTTTACACAACCCCCTATCCTGTGCATTGAAATGCAGCTCTGTTTCTCTGAATATAAGTTCAGTATTGCCTTCACCACCTCCTTTTCTCTCTTTGCCAAAGAACAAGTCTCACAGAGAGAAATCTAAAGATCATTAATAATGCCTTTTTACCCGGATCCTCTTTTACCCTACGCAGTCGTTTAGTCATGACTCTACTTACCCGATCAGACCAATCCATCTTTTCTTCTGTCAGTTCCCAGTCCAAGTGTCAGCAGTCTGAGGCACAGTGATGCTCAAGCCCCCAGGCTAGGTGGGCTCTAGCAATATATCCTCTGTTACTGGAATACTTTATGCCAATACAGCTCCCTGGATTTCAGCCCAAAGGCTGCACATGAAAGAACTGAAATCAGCACTCCCTAGTCTCTAATTCCTGGCTTAGTCTCTACACACTTATTGTAATCTTCCTGGGTAGTTCTAAAGGAAGGGCAATCTCACTCACTGACCTATAGCTTTTTTCTCTTTCAGCTAGGTCAGCAAGCAGCTTKAGCCAAGAAAGCGTTTAACCCCTCAGCAGCACGAATTGCACCGGGTGACATTTCCCTGGCTCTTCTACAGGAACAATGTCAATGATCATTARGATCATCATTAATGATCATTTGTTTAAAAACTCAATAATGTGAATTTCTTGGCATGGAAATACGGCTCAGACCTTTGGGAAATTCTGATCCAGTTGCATAACTTCATYCTTGCAATCTCCCAGTAGTGTAGCCACAAAT
The DNA here is from genome assembly GCF_030028575.1 of Malurus melanocephalus. Lineage (NCBI taxonomy): Eukaryota > Metazoa > Chordata > Aves > Passeriformes > Maluridae > Malurus > Malurus melanocephalus. The sequence goes on along the minus strand of NW_026623686.1, from coordinate 549,309 downwards.
AGATTTAGGGGAGCTTAGAATTCTTTGCAGGTTTTGATCCAAATTTAACAACCTGAGCCTGCACTGAATGGTACTCAAGAARTTCCTTGAGGAGCACTATCTCCTTGAAGCACTGCAGGGTATTCACAGCAGCTCCCCTCTTTGCCCAATATGTTGCACTTAATAGTTCAAGAGTTTCTTTTCCCTGGTTATGGTACAAAAGAGTATTAAAATTAAAATCTAACCAAGGACCAAGAAGCTATTCTGACAAGTTAACAACAATTCCTCATTTTGTTGCTTCTATCACCCTCTGTGTAAAGAACTGCTCAGTTACACTGTAAATAATTGTGTTTCATTCCTGTGCCGTGCTTCTTTTCTTTCCCCAAGTGACCTGTTCAATACTTGCTGTAATTCTTTTTTGAAAAAGCAAAATCTACACAAGGCATCAACAACAGTCCATATTTAAGGGATATCTTCAAATGTAGGTTTAGGGGCTCTCTCAGCACCTGTCTGAGCAGCAGGTAGCACAGGTAGGCTGCATTCCCTTGCTGTTTTGCAGAAGAGAGCTGAGTAACAGTGAATTCATCAGTCCAGGGGAAGGAAGTGCTGAGTTACAGCCCAGATGGGCTCAGAGGAGATCCCTCCAGGGACCAGAGGCTGCCTTTCCCATCAGGGGCTGTACAGGACAGCCACGCTGCTTCCCGTGCTCGGTGTGCCTGCTGTGCAGGTGCCAGGGAAGGGCATGGCTGATAGAGAGCTGTGGGTGCACATCCCGAGCCGGGTTGTCAGGGTACAGCAGGAGGGTGCTGTGGGACAGCTGGCAGCCAGCTGGGTCTGAGGGGACACCAGGGTTCCTCCTCCAGACAAAGCAAAGCATATCCAGGGGCACCTTCCTGCACTCTGCACCCGTCACAGGAACATGGACACAAGGGAAGTGGATTCACTGCTCCTCCGGGCGCAGAACAAACCTGAGCATTTTGGCTTTTCTTCCCCATGCTCTCTGGGCTCATGTTGTGCTCTGGGGTGACTGGGACAACTCAAACTTACCTTGAGGATCTGTGCACATCACCCGCACAATGGGTCACTAGTGGGCAGCCTGAGATGCTGGCATGACAAGCCTGTGCCACAGAGCCTTGGCCACCCCTGCTGCGCAGGATAAGTGGAGCTACAACCACTGCTCCGTGCAGGTGCTGCCATAACCTCCCTTCAGGCCTGGAGGCTTTTCAGCGAGCTCTGGGGCAGTATGTGCAAACAGTAATGCAGARTTGCAGCTAAATACCTCCTTTCAATCAAGGAAACACCAATTTTGAATCCCTCAGRCAGAGGCAGAAATTTTCAAAAGTGACCTATCGCAATTATGGGAGAATCTTTGCTAATATTCCTCTTCACTGGCTGCTGCACGAGCATAGAGACAACCCCATCCTAAAATTCTTCCTTTCCAGGGGAAAAGAGAATAAGCAGGTTACAGAGAGCTATCTAGAAATTACAAAGAAACAGCTAGAAAACTGGTCAGCAYGACAAACACTAGTTTCAGCACAGCAGCAGCCTGACAATTGTCACATCTTTTGCAGCCATCACAGCAAGAGAGAATTTTTTAAATGGATTTGCAGGAGGGGCAGCAAACACGGAGGTGCTTGTTTGAAAATTGAGAAAGGGAAGGTAGAAAAAATCACCACAAATAGTAATTGAAGTCCAGAATGACATTGAGTGGTCTTGACTTTTGTTTCTGAGACTGAGGTGTTTTGGGCTGCTGGGTGGTGGAGGGGGCGTGGAGGGAAGAGAGATCTTTTCCAGCGTGTAAAAACACACATGCACACACACAAAACATTTCTCTCTTAACGTGCTCTCATTGCCTACATCTCAGAGCCTTTGTTACGGTTACATTTGGTTCTCATTTAATCTGTGCTGCCCCCCTGGTGCCTCTGTGTCACATCCCTCTATTGTTTTGTTTAGCTGGGGCTTCTTTCAAGGCTCTCTCCTCACAGTGCCACTGAGGTTCATGCCAGTCTTCTCTTTCCCTCTTAGCATTGTTTCTCTCTACCTCTCCAGCATTCCCAGCATTCAGTCTTATTTTAAACCTTCATTTTTCTATTAYTGGCTTTTTTCCCCACAATTATTTCTCCCTGTCATTCTCCCTCTGTCTCTTTTTCTGACATTTCCTTCTCCCCTGAATTAACCATGCCCTTTACCTTTATTTATCCTCTAGANTTTTTTTTTTTTTTTTTTTTTCCTTTCCTTCCTTCTGGTTGTTTCATTCCCCTTCTCTCTTTCTGATCCTCTTTTTCATGCTCTCTTTTCCCCCGGGAGCTGGTTGGTATTTAAGCAGCACTTCAGTGTGTAATTTTTGTTTATTGCCAGACCAAGATTTAAAGTCCACCTTGACAAAGAAGATATTTCCACTGACTTGGTGKGTCTACCTGAGTGCTGCAACTTGTCAGATTTTTTTCTTCCAGAAATTGAGTTTCTGAAGGCTTTTGTTACAAACAGAACTCTCTACATATTAAATGTGCTTGTGGCCAGAATTTGAACTCAGTGTAGTGCACAGGGGCCACTTAAATCACAACAATCATCTTTTTTTTTTTTGCTACTTATTTATTTCTTAATTAAAACATGTGAAATTATATTAGAAAAAAATAGGATTCATTTTCTGTTTCAAAGGAACAGACTTTCCTCATTTAAGTGATGCTGCAACACCTCTGTGCTTGTGAATCAGTAGATGCTCTCAATGTGAAAAAATTCCCAACATTCTGATGTTATCTTTTGGGATATTCTATACTCTGTCTGCTATGATGATCTGACTCTTGCTCATGAGAGCATGAAAAAGAGGACCAGAAAGAGAGAAGGGGAATGAATCTTCACTGAATGAAAACACTGGGACATCTAAGTTTTATTCCATCAAACAGAAAAATGTAAATCAMATCTAAAGACACTATTTTAGTACTTTCATGTCTTTCATGTCATCCAGTTTACATAGTTTCATTTTTTTACCCATTCCTGTTAGGGTTTTTTTCATGGCTGAGGAGAAGTACAGATCCAGAAGAAGACAGATGGGCTGAATATGGGGGAAGCAGTCAGACCGATCTTAATAGGGAAGGTCAGAAATCCTCTTTATTATCCATATGAGTTTTATAGCTTGTAAAAGGAACCATCAAATTCAAGTCAGGTTCCTTGAATTGCAGGAACTATGCAGTTTCCCCATTCTGTATGGTTAAACAAAATGAAAAACATGAAAAAAATTACACATGCAGGAGAGTCAGAGGAGTTACTCMGTTTAATATGTTTTTAATTAAATCTTAGCACATGATGTAAATGTCCATCCTGTATGAAGATATGCTTCAGGAAATTTTTTAGTACTGTCATACTCTGGTAAAGTTCTTCCCTATTTCTAATCAGTGGTTTATTTCCCTGGTAAAAAATGTCCCTCGCTACTTTCATGATGTTATTTCTTTTCAGCATCTTTTCTTTTTCAGTCACAACCAGAAAAATTCCTCTCACAGCTCCATAAGTGTTTCCCTCTTCCACTTTCATCTCTCATGTTGCAGGAACCATTTCCTCTTCCGCTGCCATTATCTCGAATGGGCTTCTCTGTATCAGTGACTCTTTCATCTCATTTCAAACATCAAGAACATCATTCAATCTCTCTCTTGGATAGCCTGCTTAGGCCTCCTGTCACTTTTACATTTAAATTATAGTTTAAAATATAGCCTCATTGTGTAAGCATTTAGGGGCTATTATTTGCACAGATGACTACAATAAGGAAGACTGGTTCCGCCTTAYAAAGCAGCCAAAGTGCACAGCTTGCAGACTTGTTTAGCCCATACTTAAGACAGATTAAAAAAAATATTAAAAGTATGGCTTGGAAAAGGGTTCAGAAGGGTGAGTCCTTGCTTTTGATATCTCAAATCATCTCCCTGTTTGAAGCTCAGGATTCTCAGGATTCCCGGCCTGCCTCTAGAGGTAAATCAGAAATCAAGGCACCAGCCTGAAGTGACAGACAACCTCAAAAGTTCCCTTCACCAATGATGTACCTGAGGACAGCCCACTTAAARGCCTCAGGTGCCTAAAATTCAGTGAGATGGATCTGGAGCAAAGATCCTCACCTAAGGTGTTGATTATTTAGAAAAGGTCATGAAAATACCTGTCATTTCCTTCTCCACATAGACCAGTTCAAAAAATACAGCGGCAGCTTCAGTATGAGTGACCTGCATCCACACAGGGCAGGGCCTTTGCACCACTGGAGTTCAGCAAACATCCAGAGATGGCCACAGCCTGATGCATTTTCTTCACAGCTCTCTGGGTGCTGTGCCCATGTCTGAGCTCTACAGCAGCAATGCCACAAGCCACAACATTCCTGTGTCCAGCAAACCTCTGGCACAGCAGTGCTTCTCTTGCCTGAGTCTTCCTCTGAGCTCTGTTATGGCTCTTTACAGGCAGAACTCATACCAAACCATAATTGTGTGAAATTGCAAGAACAGGTAAGAACACATCTTATATACCCATAAGACAGACTTGAAATTAAAATCTGGTATAACAGACAACCATTCTCAGATCTAGCTGCAAACGGTAAATAAATCCAGCTTGTAACTTAATGATCCTTGTGTTTGCAACCAGCAGTGAAAACTGCCTGGGGAACAAAAGCTGGAACTGTAYGTGGAAGACAGAATGAAGTAATTGGCAATCATATGCAGAAAGCACCTGGATTTTATCATTCTAACCTGGAGATGCAGTCATAGTTCTGGCCAGAACCCCCCCCCGTTAGTGAGGGCTGTGGTGCAGGATCAGTCCCCTGGATATGAGATCTGTGCTGCTGCTCATTTCACGTTCATACCCCACATTAGACACCCTGCACTGCACAGAGCCTTCCTCACATTATYCCGCCGGTCCCTCCGGCTCCCTCCTCCCACGGCTCGGACCACAATCATCTGCCTTTCTTGGAATTCATTTCAAAACAGATTCATGTGGCACCTGCTATTCCCCAACAAACAAATAAATTAGCTGCTGTGATATGGAAATTTGCATGATTCACTGTGCTTAAAAACTGTTAGCTGTGAACTTATTAATTGAAAACCGCAGGACAATAATAAGTGTGTCCTTCAGTCTGAACATGAGTCCCTYGTTATAATGAATTTGTAAAGCAATAAAGATGTGCTTTTCAAGGAAAATGCCACTGCCTCAGGACAGCTGAGTCTCGGTCATGCCTCTCAGGATACAGACGTGCTTTAATGAAGGGGAGCACAGGGCTGCCTGACAAACCTGTGGTGCCCCAACTGCAGGGCACGGGCAAAGCACAGACAGGCCCTCAGGGACAGCTCTGCCAGCTTTGCCTCCCCTGCCCCTCCCAGCAATCCTAATTTCACCTCTGGGATGCTTTCCCCCACTCCCTGTCCATAATTGAGGCGCAGGGAGGTGGCTTTCATCTCCCTCTTGCACAGCTGCCCCAGGGGCTCTCTGTGCTCATCCCTTCTCTGACATYGCCACATATTGGTGTGGAGAAATTATTTAGCTCTGGTGTAAAATCACCTTTCAGCTGACTCTGCTTTCCTTCCTCTGCAGAATTCTGTGCCTATTGATCTATTTGCTCTACCTTAGCCATAGGTACTCACATGAGCTTCCTTGTGCCTTGTTCTTATTGCAGACAAAGTGTTTCTCCCATCTTTTACTGGAAAATTCTTAAGCAAACTGCATTTATTTCGCAAATAAATGTTGCAAGCTCTAGAAATTAGCAAGTCTATGTTTTCCTTAGTGTATAATGCAAGATAACTCCCACATATAACAAGTTCCCCATGTGCATTTGCATGTGTAATCCATGGAGTCTGTGCCCACTTCCACCCTGAGTCATGATCTGCAATCCCAGTGAAGACAATACTAATTGCTGATCTGATTAGAGTATTGTATCATATATTTTTATATACATTATAATTTTCAAACAGGAARCCATTAGTTAAAATGGACATGACAAAGCATGGCAATATTTGCTATGAATCCTGGTAAAATCATTCATGGTTTTGTTTTCTGTATTTTTCCATCTTCTCTGTTTTCCTTCATTTATTCAGGAGSAAAGAAAGAGATTGCCACTAGTGCTTAAATTTTAATTCTTTGCTGCACTGTCCTTGGGCAGAACTGAGCGTTTCTAAGAGGCGCAACACATTGTACAGCAAAAGCATGGATGTGCTGCCAGTGGTTCTAATGCCAGGATTTGTTGCTGCTTTCCTTAACAACTATTACGGATTATTTTTGAAATATGTTGAAAATACTGATATTTAATCTAACTTGTAAATTACAACCCTCAGAAAAATACAGAAACAGCTGTCAGATAACCATAGTATTTGTGGGATTTAATTCAAACACAGTTTTATATTTCTGTTGTTCTTGATGACAATAGTAAACTACTGCTTGCATTGCAAAGCCAGGGATTGATGTTTTCAGAGAAACAGAGTAACCATGTGAACCTCATGCCAATATTGGCTCAAAAGGCACCCCATATGCATTTCTGTCTTGYAAAAGATCCAGCTCATGGGGTAGGACTTATTCACAAAGCAGGGAACTAATACTTTCAAATAAATGAAATAATACAACTCAATTTAGAAGTAAATGTTTCCYTTATCTGCTTTATAAAAGCAAATTGTTCTTGTCTTACTTTTGAGGTTTTTTCATTTACCATGTGTTTCTCAATCCAAAATGTTCTACTAGTCTGATTTTTGATCTTAATATTAGATCATAACGTMATATATTTAATTTGTTAATATAGTTATATGCAGTGGCCCAGCCAGCAAAGCCAGGTCTGTGGGGGGGTTGAGCAGTTGTGCATCACCCCTGGATCCTCCGTCAAAGAGGATTTCAGATCACTCCATTTTTGCTACTGTCTGCAGCATCACACCCATCACTAYTACTTATTTTCAGCAAAGTAAAATGAAATCAGAATATCATCTCGGGCTAATTAAAACATTCTTTTCCAGCTTACTCTTAATTTTATATCCCTTAGCCATTTTGCATCTTGTGTCAAAACCACAAGTTTGGTATTTGAAAGCTCACTCACTCCAACCAACCCTTCACAGAGGGGAATGATGATTTTTTTTCACTCTGAAATGTAGAACAGAGTATCTGCAACAGATCTAGCCACTGGGAAAAAACACTAGAGCTCAAAACCTGCTGTAGGAACAATTGATTTCATCTTGTAGTCCATCAACTAATCATAAGAACCTTACAAAAAAAAAAACAAGCTCAGTATAATCTCTATCACTGTACTCACTTATAAAAAAAAAAAAAAAGTTATAAAATCCAACTCAAAAGAAGTCAGGAGTATGGCAATCAAATGTATGAAAAAAGCCCAAACCACTCTGTCTGTAAAATTCTGGTTCTTGTTAACACAGATTATTTGTCTAAAAGACACCATCTAAAAAGGCATAATTTAAACAGAAAGGTAGGAAAATTATTTGAGCTCACTAAATGAATGCACATGACTAAAACATGAAAAAATCAAGCTTGACATTCAAGACACACCTGAAGTTAAAGGGCAAGAAAATCTAATAAATCAGAATATTTTTATATCATAAAAGCACAAAAATCTCTTCCATGTCTTTCAGTCACAGAAGCATGGCTTATATTATGATTTTCTATTTATTTTAAACTAAGTAATCTCTCTCAGTTATAGAGTTCAGAGCAAATTGGCAATGTTAGACTTACRGGCAAGAACATGAACTGCCCAACTTTTAAGACACCTTTATTAGATGACCCTTAATGCCTGATTCTGGTTACTTAATACAAATTTAAGAATGTCTTAATGAAGTGGGAAAGAAAGTCATGCAATGAATGGATAAAAGAGGAATCTGGAGAGACACARTCCTAGATTCAGATCAAAACCACAAATATTAAAACAATGTCTCTCTCTGAAGCATTTACCCCAACAGCATTACCCTACTTTATCTTTCCAAATGGCCTATCTGGAAATGYATTAATATATCGCTACCATTAAGAGCTGAGAGGAAACAAAATCACCAGGGAAAAAAAAAAAAGGAATTTTGAAAAAAGGGCCAAACTCTGGCCCTTACATATCTTGCTCTTAGGCAAGCTGTGAAGTATTATTAGGTTTTTTAATATAAAAAGATGGAAATTAGTTTTTGCATCAATTAAAAACATGGACATTATTTTTCGCATGCATCAAAAACCACTTTCGACCACTACCAACCACAGTATTGTTAGAAAATATTTTAGTGACAGTTCTTTTTCACACTTTCATATGTGGTGTAAGGAAAACAACTGACAAAATAGAAAATAACTAAACTTAATTCTAAAAAAACCCYGAAAACTTCTCAGATATTCAACATGCCAGAAATAAATGGCTTCAACATGACCAGGATCCTCCTTGATTATATAAGCAAGACTACAGTGTTCACTTTATGAATCAAATTTTGAAGGCTGAAATTTCAGCCTTGATAGGAAAGAAGGAATGAAGAAATTTTGCTCTCTAGATATCAAGGAGCTGCCCTTTGGTCCTGGCCTGTCAAAGGCTGGAACCATTCAAGTCATGGAGGAGATGGGTGTGAGCATCACACGTTCTTCACCACTGGGCAGAAGGTAAAAAGAACTCACTATCCCACTTGGGCCAGCTGTCCCTGCCAGCTCCTGAAGCACTGTCACCTCAGGCTGAAGGACTGCTGTGCTGCAGCTGCAGAAACACCATTTCATTGCCTTGGGCATGCAGTCCATGGGCCACACTCTGAGTGAGCCCATGCATTGGGCTCTGGGGACAGAGCTCCCTGATGGCACAGATGTCTCCTCGCAGCAGGGCTAAAGCACTAAGGCTGATTTGTCACGTCACAGCTGAACAGCTCAGCTGAAGCCACCAGATGAAAACTAAGCAAATTTTTGCGTGTGCATGTGTGTGTCACCAGCTAAGCAGCAATTGACCTTTCAGAGAAGACTTGTGCCACTGTCCTCTCATTGTAGTTGTCTTTAAATCGCTGTGCTACTACTGCACTACAGAAATAGCAGGACATCTCCTTGGAAGCRTGAGTCATGTACTCTTTGAGACTTGTGGGCTTCCTTTCTTCTGAATCACAGCAAGTTTATCCTGGGATAGGGCATACTCCTCCCTACAGGGACCAAAAAGTGGTGAGAGAAGGAAGAAAATTACTTAGATTMAGAGAACAAATCTCTGAAAACAGATGATGTAGTCAATGACCTTTGTTCCCTTTTTCTTTCCTCCCAAAATTTAAGAAGCCAAATGAAGAAATGTCAGTGTTCACAYTAAAGAGAGTTTCCAAACTGTACCCCACATGTACATAGAGGGTATTGTCCTTTTGCAAATAGAAACCATCCTCTGGTTCCCTCTTAAATCTGCTTGGTACATCCTCATCACCTGCATATTTAATATCCAACAATAAGTAGCACTAGGAGAACAACAAGAGGCAAGAAGTTGTGCTTTGTTTAACCTGAGAATTGCTATATGCTTATCCAAACCTTATCTATATCCTCCTACAAATATGCGAACCTCTGGGTATGAGAAATATTTAGACACCTGCTACTGAAATTAATGGGATCTACAAGCGCAGAGTTCCCAGGACAATCGGATATCTTAAGTCTACAAAATTASGTTGAATATCTCCCAGGAACAATTTTTCTCTCTCATCATATTTACTACTTCCCACCAGGAAGGACAGGCTCATTTG
>NW_026623686.1:532044-539633 GCF_030028575.1 Malurus melanocephalus | reverse complement strand
AAAGTTTTAAAGTAACTGAAAAGATTCAGTGTCTGAAAATGGGATTGTCTCAAGATTCAGAATGGATTTTCAGTGGGTTGTAATTTTCATCCCAGCAGATTAAGCTTTATGTAATAAAAGGGAGGTTTCTCTGAAAAGTGCAAGGAAAAATGGCTTCTTAGGCCCCCTCTCAGAATGTAAAACACATGGGCGTGCTGCTAAGCTCTTGCACTGCCTTTTTGCATTCAATGGTCCCTTTGCAGATGCAAGAGTTTTGGGAAAGAATGAGGACTGCAGCTTTCAGCCTGGCAGGATCAGGACAGCATTTTACACACTCTAAATCAAGAGAAGCGGGTTCTTTTCCATTTAAGTACTCCCTTCAGGAAAAATGGCTTTAGGATGGCTTCTGCAGTTTCTAAAGCTTAAAATGATCCCCTGGAGAAAAAGGATATGGTTATGAGGAAGAATAGGTACTGTAAAACAGCTTGCTGCAAAGGTCCATAGCAGATGAGAGGAACTGGCTGGTTTACTTGTAGTTCTGCCTTGTTCAGCTTTATGGCTTTGGTTGTAATTTCAAAATAAAGCCAAATTTATGGTTTGATTGGCTGTTTCCAACACTGAACAAGTACTGCAAGATAAAATAGGGCACACACATTTTAGTGGAATGAAAATATATCTAATCTCACTGAATACCTTCTTTGTACTCATCCTCCACAAGAATTCATGAGAAGTGTTATTTTCTTTTCCCCACCCACCAAAAAAAGAAAAAAAAAGCACCAAAAACCAAAACCAGCAACAACAAAAGAAAAAAAAAAACAAACCCAAAAAACCAACCAAACAAAAAAACCCACCAAAAAACCCCAAAACAAACCAAAAAATAAACCAACATATTCATGGCAGTCAGGTTTCACAGCTGATGACAGAAGTGACTGCACATGGACCACACAACTCATAACTATGGTGAYAGACCTGTGTTTCCCCACAGTAAGGTTGATATGTTACAGTTCTTACAGGTTTGTGGGTTGCTGGACATTTTGTGAGACACCACTGGGTGATCCAGGCAGTGACCATTGCTGTCCAGGTGAGTGGAGCTACAGAGCTGGAGTGGGTGCCTTCCTCCTTCAATCCTCTCCATTAGCCCTGAGCACTGAATGAAGTGCCAAATGTAAGATAAGGGCAATTCAAAAGGTGATCCAAAGTATTGTAATCCTGGATGGGGCATCTTGGACATCATCTGTTGGAAATAGAAACTGAGATGAGCTTGGGTTTCTCCCGCAGAAAAACTTGGGGGCACGGACCCATCAGCTGAAATTCCAACATTGGAAGCTGCGGCAGTGGAAATTAACCACAATCTTTCCAAATGCCACTATTGCATTGTGTAGCAGGGGATAACATAGCATTTCCTGTCCCAGCCCCTGCAGAGGCTGTGTGGGCTAGAAGTGACTTTGGGGAAATGAGTTAGTTGCTTCTATGGTTACCACACTCTCCCAAGCATGTCTCTGTGGTGCTGACTAACATTTGGAGACTGCAGGAGTGGCGTCTCTCCCTTGTTGCCCTCCACATGCCTCCACCAGTGTCATTTGAACTAAACCAGGACTSAGTAGAGGACTTCAAACAAGCCTTCATGTGTCCCTACCTTCTGAAATATATGAAGTCATGCCTAGGTGTACTGGGAACGAGGGATGCCCAAGAGCAAATTCTGCTTTTGCATCACAGAAATTTGTAGCACAGTTATCCATGTGCYATTGTAACCTGCCTGGTAAACAGCTGAGTGTGGCCAGAAGGTTCCCTTCTTTTAATTATCAGGGRTTTTGTTTCTCAAAAAACCCTCTGCAGCAACAGTGATGGCAATGAATTCCTCACCAGTCCAGCTCCCTGAACAGGGTATCTTCAGAATGAAGGGGGCTCTTTGCATTCCTCACATCTGCAGGAGATCAAGGGTCTGACTTTTAGTGAATGTGCAAGGCAACTTGACAGTGCAGCAGCATGGTGAGATCAGATCCTTCTTACAACACACGGCTCAGCCATGGAATGCAGAGTTGGAGGCTGTTTTGGGTGAGAAGTATTTGTGGGCTTAGAAAAGGTTTTAGAAAAGTGCTTACTGGGCAACATCAAGGCCTATCTAAAAGGAAGAAATCTTTTTTGRTTCAGGACTTCCCTGACCTACAGATTGCTGGAGAGTTGAAAAATATACTGGGAACAGTCACTTTATCACAGAATAAATAGGTTGAAAAAGACCTCTGACTGAGATCATCGGCACCAGCCTGTGATTGAACACACCTTGTCAACTAGACCAWGGCACAGATTGCCAGGTCCAGTATTTCCKTAAACACCTCCAGGGACAGTGACTCCACCACCTCCCTGCACAGCCCATTCCAATGTCTAATCACACTTTCTGTGAAGCAAAGGGTGATTACTCACCTTTGTCTAACATTTCCATCTCTCCTGGCCATCAGCCATCAGCCACCCCTTGGTGAAATGCTAACTAGGCAAGACAGATATTTAACCTGACTTTTTGTCGACATTCTCAAATCTTTCTATTTTGACTCGCTTTGCTTTGGTTTGCTTTGTTTTGCTTTGCTTTGCGTGTATGTGTGGGGGGTGGTTTTTCCAGGCAGGGGATGGGGGTGGGGGGAAAGGAGGGGAGGGTGGGTAGCAGACAAWGCATCTCAAGGAGTAGAAGGAATCCCTGCTATAGGCTAAACTCTTCTTAGATTTTCAGGTTTTACAGAGAAGTAGGCATGAGTTAAAATCCCAGGTCTGAAGAGCCCAAAGCTGAGATTTCAGATTTCACGGGCTTATTATGCATGTAATCATTTTCTCATACTGCCTTCAGGAAGGCTTGTTAGAGAGTAGGATTTTCATTTTCTTCCAGTACAGCTGCAAAAATGCATTTGGCAGTGTGTAAATTAGCTGATGTAGCTATCCCTTCAGCTCCACTGACCACTGCGCTCACCTCACAGGCTTGAAAATTCCTGCTGCAGTTTCACCACATCTCATTGAAACAGAGATGCTATGCTGATGTATAGATACACTGGCTATAATAAGCTCCAGTTTCCTTGTGCTARTAATTCTGGAGTGCTTGTAAGGGTGCCTAATAATATATAAAGGTACAAAAGATTGGGAAGCAAATGCACATGGGGTGGATGGACGTAAGAAAGAAGATGCTTTTACCAATCTTACATTATTAAATGTAAGATATATGGGAGGTCTGAACAAATCTTTCTGGCTTTCTGTCACATAAAGGTAGGCTCCAGTTTCCCATTTTAAAGATGAGTTTAATAAYGTGAACGATAGAGCCAGATTAATTTTGTTTTCATCTGTAGGTATTATACCAGTGGGAAATGCCATCTGATAAAGGGTTTGATTCAGCTACAAACCTTTCTTGAAAAGGCGTAATAGAATAAAAGCTATCTTCAAAGGACATTGATGTATTTATGTACTGAAATTAAAAATTAGATATTTCTGTCTTTGCTAAAGCTGACCAAGTATATGCCACATTTCTTCAGCAACTTGGGTGTCTTGGCTTGGTGTGAACATTGTTCTGGTGTTGTGTCTCGCACTCAATGACCATTTGCTATTCTTGAAGCCTTTTTTTTTTTTTTTCTTCATGTGTAATAAGCTAACTATGTGTGTTACCAGATCTTAGTTCTGCATAAGAGAAGAGTATTGTTCCTAGGGAGAGAAGAGACTGTTTTGAAGCTGAGGAAATAAAAGGCAGTGAAGTGTCTTTATTTTCATTCCAGTCTAGCACAGCTCACTGCTGGCAAGCTGAAATCTAGGTGGAATATCTACCTTTGACAGTCTTGGGATATCAGCAAAATTAAAACTCTGAGCACAGAGGGTTTTTCTTTTAATTGGGCTTACCGCCTCCACTAACAAATTGCAAACACAGGCTGAGCATAGATGTAAACAAAAACCTGCGTGTGGAACCCCTTGCACTGTACAAATAGGCATCAAACAACCTTCTCAGCATAAATGCTCTTTCTGCACTACCCCCTGCGTTCTTTTTACATATATACAAACATACAAACGGAACTACATATTTCCATTTGCTTTTTTTTAGCCTTAGAAAGTATGGGCATTTATCCCCACCAGACTGTTTATAATGATGCTCTTGGTTTAGCTGCATTTCCCCTTTGGCTTTTCTCCTGAAGTAGAGAAGCATTTGCACAGAGCACACCAGGTGTTACTTTCATATCCTCAGACATASTGGAATATATTAACACAAACACTAAATCAAAACACAGCAAAATTAATGATCAGTGCTAGGCTGGAGAAACCAAACTCCTTATTACCAAACAAGGCTTGTGTGTATTGTTTCTGTTATCTTAGTTCCTGATTAATATAAAATCAGATACCAATAGCTAATTAGCTGTTCTAATTATTGGTTTGAGTTTGCATAAATTATGCTGAAATGCCCAACTTTYCCTTGCTTTAATCAATATAATATGTCAAAAAGTTGCTTGGGGTTGTAAGATAATGAGATAACTAAAGCAGTATCCTGTACACTTCATTATTATAGGCTTCAGTCAAAAGAAATATCAGTATTTCCAAATTATCCCCACTTAGAGTATGCAGTCTGAAGCCTACTGCTCATCAAGCAACTGCTCATCAGCCCTGTTACTCTTGTAACTACTGCCTGACAATCACACTCTGAAATAAAATGTAGATTGAATAATGTAAATGGTTGTAWCTTTTCCAGAACCCTCAATGTCCTGAACAATACAAAATGCACCATTTTTGCAATGTGTGGATTTAATCTTTGTCTGGATTGGCCTCTTGAGAGTAACATGTAATCCTCCGAGGGCACGATTTTGGCAAAAACTAATTCTCATTCAGACATGACCCTACTGCAATCCAAGTTCACTTCCAGGGCACTGTGGCCTGCTCATGCTTGTAATGCTAATCCTTTAATGCAGGGGTTACTTTCTATAAGCACCATGGTCATTTGCAAATGAAGTAAATTCTTTAATTTCCTAAAAAGCTGAGTCCTATCTCTCACTTTCATCTGCTGCTTTAAAGCTCTTCATTATGAATGAATTCAAATTATTTTAGCAGAAAATAAAATTTTATGTATTAATGGCCTAAGTGAAGGGTAAAAAGAAAAATATCGTTGCAGTGAAAGAAATGGAAACAAGCACAGTTAAAGTGAGCTTTATGGCTCATGTATTTTTACATTATAATCTTCACAGTGTTAGCCAACGCTGTTCCTCAGCTGTACAAATAAAACTACTATTCATCCCAAATCTTGCCAAATTACTTAAATATCTAAAAGGTGATTTCAGTGGAACTTGGGCATCTAAGTCCAAAAGAGTGATTATCACAGTGTGTTATTTGCTTGCATTTGTGCCAATAAAGTTCCCTGAGAGACAAAGGTTTTGCAGGTGTTCACAGTCCCTTCCACCTTGGCTATCACCAGCAATCTGTACTTGGGCTGTGCTTGAACTCATTCAAAGTCTACCAGGAAGCACTCCCCAACAAGATTCTAAAAGAAAGAGATCCCATTGCTGTGTACTGATCAAACACTGGAAAAACCATGTTCTCCACATAATGTGCAGGCACTGGCTATGGATGTCATCTGTTAAGACTAGAATAGGATGAAATTAAGACCCAGCTAGATCAGAGTGGGGAAAAAATCCTCTCTTTGGTGAGAGGGAGGTTCATTTAGTTGGGAGGCTTGGCTGCTACACAAGAGAGTCCTACTRTCTCTCCTTTGCCCTTTCCATTGGTTCTGTCTGTTTTGAACTCCACTGAAGGGCTCCCATCCTTGCACCAAGCAGCAACAAAAGTTCAACTTGGTTTTCAGACTCCACACAAACGACCAAGTGCTTATGATGGTTGYGGTGACAGAAAACAACACAAAACTAGTTAAATCCTCCATTTTGAATGATCCTTTTTCATCACAAGGGACCGAAGACTAGCTTACAAGTCCAGATCAAAAGTTCACACCTGCTGCATATTTACTTAGGGCAAGAATTTCCTCATATGTTTCTCATGCTATTAAGCCATTAAAATTAGAAGAATGTGGGAAGGAAGGTGGACATAAGAATCCAGATTTAAAATTTGAGCTTGGATTCTTCCAATAACAAAAGCATTTACTTCTCAATCATCCTTTTGCTTTCAGAATGAACGGAAATTGAAGAATTCCTCMTCATAGGAAGATCAAGGAATGAGATATAGCCCTGGTTGGCAGTGGAACTGAAAATAAGCTTATCCATTAAAGGAGCACAATGGAAATAGTTGCTGCATAACACCTTCAGCTGTGACCTTGAARAGCAATCCTACTGGATTCAAAGGACATTCTTTCACAATGAAAAACCTGCAGACAGTTATGGTAAACTATGGAAGAACACAAATATAAGGACTATGATCAGTATGAGTTCTCTGGGAGAAATCCTGGRTCTTTTCTTGAAAGGAGGTGAGGGTACTGATGAAATAAACAAAATAATTAGTGCTTTGTCATGGGGCTCATGGAGGGGGTTGGGTGGCAGATGTCAGAAACACATGGACATCTCCCAAATGAACAGCAAGAGATATTAAAAAAGAAGAACAATTGAGGGTCATAACCTGACAGGTAATCAAGAAATTGAAATATCTGAAGAATGACAGAACTTTGAGACCAGATGGGATCCAGCATGCTGGAAAAATATGGCATTGAGAGACATGGGGGAAAGAGTAATCACTTTAGTGCCCTGCAGATTTATAATGTATATCCATAATGGCAGCACCTGTGTGTGCAAGTGCATTGTGTGAATTCATTTCATCGTTTATGACTTCTGAACGCATAGCGAATTTACTTTGCTTTTATTTTTGTTTCTAGACCTTRCATTATTTGGATTTTTTAAGGTTGCCTTTCTTTCTCTGGCTCYTCACCATTTCAGTCTGTACTTTGTTGTCCTCCCCTTTTGTTCTGACTGTCRCTTCACAACTGAACAGCAAATGAATCCACTTACAGCTGCTTTCTTYCTTCATTGGTACAGAAAGTGAACAAAACTAACACTTATCATTATCCTCCTGAAGCCACAGCCCTCCAYGGTAAATTGTTCCCATTCAGAATGTCTGTGATGATAGCCAGAGTAATTCTTTGTTCTTAAGCACCCAACTAATTCCTCAACCCATTTGTTTGGTGAACAACACCTTCATGTGTTTCAGTAAAAAAACTGATTTCTCTGTAGCAGGTTTAAAATTGTGTCAATAAAATCAAAATGGAATAAAAAAAAGGACACTTCTTGTGTAGCATGCAATGTCTGTAGTGTATGAATGCAGAGTGTAATGCATCTGAGATATGAGATGAGGATGCAGAGTTTGCAGCTGCTTCCCCATAATAGGATCAGAAATATACCCTGTGCTAGCAATGCTGATCCTTTGCCTGTGTCTGACAAATTCACTCCTGGTTGCACATGTTGAAATTTTGAGTTTGAGAATCAAGACAGAATCCATGACCCTATGAATAGAGCACTTCGAGATGTTCTTTGAATAAGACAAAATTTTACCTCAAGTCAACCAGTTCATCTGCAAAATAGACATAATAATGTTATGCATTGCCAGTGAAGGAATCTAATTTTTTTCTAGAGGTTTTGTTTTTGGTTTTTTTGGGGTTTTTTTTT
>NW_026623686.1:504605-531944 GCF_030028575.1 Malurus melanocephalus | reverse complement strand
AGACAGGATGTCCTGCCAGAGGAATGCTAGCTGTGGGGTGAGTGCATAAGTGAATGTGACACAGCAGCAGGCACAAGATTTTTCATTGTTTTTTTTTCTTTTCTTCTTCTGCAGCCAGAGTGGTTTTGTTACCACAGTACTGTGCAGCTTTCTGAAAACCAGCCAGAAAGGTAGTGTGGATCTCCAGTTTGAAAGGAAAAAGCATTTGCTTCATCCTCCTCCAGAGGCTGGTGGGGACAGAGCAAGAGCCAGCACCAAGGGGAGTAGAAATGTACCCCAAAAGAGCGTGATGCCCACCAGCAGCCCCCTGCTCAGCTCAGATGCTGCATCCACTGGCAAATCTGCACAAACTTGGGTCTGGTGCCTCAAAAGTATTTGTTTAGGTGCCTAATTCCTGTTTTAGTTAGATATCCACAACCTTTGAGRAATTACACTTTCAGCCAAGGTTATTTGATAAAGAAATGCAATATTGTCATGAAAATAATATAAGAGTTATTTTTCTTGTGYATCTCAGCACCTCACACTTATCTGYGCAGACCTCCTGAATAATGGGAAATTATTGTTTTTGTTCAGAAACACTGTATTAGAGCATGTAGTAGGTTAGGTCTGTTGCCTAAATTYATACAGGAAACCTGCATGTCAGCTAGGTCTAAATCCAGGTGTCCTAGATCCYAGCCCAGTGCACTACACAGGCTATCTTCCTGCTCTGGAAAGGTGACTGGAAAGGCTCTGAAGCAAGAAATGTGCAGTGCTTGTCTAAYGGCAGCAGTAGGGAAAAAATTTAAATACTACTCAGAGTCAGGCTTGGGGAAATTCTGATTTAATTATGAAAAGTCAGCATGAATTCACAAATGCAAGCTTGTGCTTATGACTCTGCTGATGGGACTTTTTCAGGGTGGATAATAAAAATATCTGATAACAGGGATCCATACATTCTGTTTAACTAGATTTTTCTGTTGAGAAGTCAGGTTCTTTGTGTTAAATGTCTGACTTTGGGAAGCAAAAGGATGCAAAAGAAATCCCCTTTTAACTTTTGCCTATGACAGCTTTCCATTAGAAACTACAAAGACTGCTCTCTCACATCACAGAGACAAGGATGAGGAGACAGCTCTAAACCTCTGGGAGCTTCAAAACAAGATCAAGAACATTTGAAAGAGGAAATTGCTCATGGGGCCGCTCACATTGGGACTCACCAAGCTGATATAAGTCTGTCAGTGGCTGCTGGTAGCCCCAGAACATATCCTTCATCAGCCCCTCCACCTCACAGACAGCTTGCCACTGGCTGAGGAGGTGCTTGCAGCCACAGGAGGTCTGGAGACCCCCATCCAACTCCTGCCCCACAGCAAATGGCTTTCAGATACACCCTCTTTCCTCCTGTTCCATTTCTCTGAATTTGCYTTGTCAGCCTTCTTGGGATATCTGATTTCAATAAGCCAGGAAGCAGCTGAAATATTTTTTTTAACAGGTAACCATGTATGCTAACAGTTTAACATGTAAGGATGTGACTAAAAGAGAGTCACAAGGATTAGTGTGAGGATCAATTTTCCTCACTTTATATATCAATGACCTGGAAGAAAGAAGATGCAGTAAGTGGATTACACTTGTTGATGGCATAAAGTGAAAGGGCAGAAAAACAAAGAAGGAGGACAACAAAATTCAGAATATATTGTTTAGAAACTGGAGACAGATATGTAGCTTCTAAGCTTCAGAGTATGTAAGGCAACGTGTCTGGGAATAAARAAATAAAACAAGAGACTATTCATTCAATAGCCACATATTACAAAACATTACAGAAGTGAAGTATACSGGCTTTGTGGCAGAGAAAGCTCCAACAGCAAAAGTAAAATTGCTCAACAGCAGAAACTGGAAAAAAAAATCTCAAAACTGGAAAAAAACCCTCAAAACTGTAAAATAGAGAAAGGTAACTGTAAAGCGGGAAAAATATTCAAATGCTGTAAATGAGACTAGTTTTATGACAAAATATTGCATATTTCTAACCAGCTATGAAAAATATGTTGTGGGAAAAAAAGTGGTAGAACAGGCCTCTGCCAGAAACTGACAGCTGTTGAAATATCTTGATTATCCAGGGACTGGAGATGAAATTCAGGTTTGTATGGCAGGGGATAGAAGATTAAAAGGAGTCCTTACTGCAGTACACACAATCCTAAGGGGAAAAGAGAGGGGAGAGGACAGGAGTCTCKGGGAGCTGGACAGTGCCCGGGGCAGGGGGGCACGGATATCAGCGGAGGSTGGGCAGCCGACAGAACTTTGCTCAGGGCATGGAATCACCTGACGGAGCAGGGCCAGCACAGGCACTGGRAGCACAATTTAAGATGTTTGGACAATTTAAGATGTTTGGTGTCGTTGTCCAGCCCCGGAGGGATCGGTCACAGCCCGGCGCGGCCGCTCTGCCCCGCGGCTGTCCACGCCCTGTCGGGRGCCCACAGAGGCGAACAGGGATCTATCTCCGTGCTGGCCGCAGTGAGGGCTGCAGCGGATCCCACGTGGGGAGGGCCTTTCTGCCTCTCTGATTTTCCTGCCAGCAGCCACTAATGATCTCCCCGGCCCGGCCCTCCGCCGGCTGCTGCGGGGTGCCGGCGCTGGGGCGGCTGCCCGCGGCTCTTTCGGAAGCTCGCCCTGCCCCGGCCGCCCCCGGTCTTTCCTTTCCACTCCGTGTGATGTGTGCTTGCTGCTCGTTTGTCATAGCCATTATGTCGCCTGGCTCCTTCCCGCCCCATCGCTGCCTCCCCAGATCCCCCCGTGCTGGGGCAGAGCCGCGTCCCCTCCGCGCCCCCTCAGCGCTCCCGAGCGCGGCCCAGACTGAGCGGGCCCCGCATCGCTCCGCATGGGCTCCGGCACTTCCCTGCCCTCACAGTCCGCCCGGGGAATTGCTGTGGCTGAACGGCACCTCCTGGGCCCCCTGTGACACACACACACACACACACACATCACACTCGGGTGAGTCTTGACATCTGCTGCCGACTGCGCCCGGAGTTGCTGTTCCCTCAGCGCTGCGGCCCGGGCAGGGCAGGCAGGGAGGGTCAGTGTGTGCCCATGCCTCACCTGCTGCTTGCTGCTAAAGAACAAGACCCCACTACACAGATTTCATGAATTTTCGGTCCTCGCAGAAGGGTGGGCTGGAAAACTCAGTAGTGTTTTCCTCTCAGCCTTGAAATAAATGTTTACTGAATTGTGAAAAGCAAACTATTGACCATGTTTGTCAGAACAGATTTGTGCTAACAATATTCAACCTTGCACTATCCCCTGTGTTTCTTCTTTGCTTCACAGGATTTTGAATTCAAATCCTTTAGCTGATACTCTGTGATCAATTTTGCTTTCCCAAGTCTTGATAACGATTCTGAGCCAATGGATCTGTCCTGCAGTATGAATGTCCATCCACAGCCCTCGCCACGGCCAGCCCAGGGGAATCAAACCTTCACACAGCTTGCAGAAATGCCTCGGAAACCCACTAATGTCCTATGCAGTGCAAAATGAAGCAGATGGGGAGTCCTGGTCCTTTGCCAAGCTCAGGTACAGACCCAGCTTGCTCCCTTCGAGCATCTTCTGAGTCAGTCTGAATGCATCACGAACCTTGGATAGTCACAAATGGTATTTGATTAGTTATAATATGAAAATAAATGGAATCATTTGGGTTGTGTGACTTTCCCTATGACAGATAAAGCCRGAAGCAACAAATTCCCTAGTGGGCATATATGATTAATGTATGATGAATTTATAATATTTTTGCTTTTGAGAGACTTTCAGAAGTTGAGACCTGGTCTGCTGCCACTCTTTCTAAATAAAATTGCGCTTTTACTTTTTCTGTCAGAAAACTTGCTGATAAGCCAGAAAAGATCAGAGAAATAGATGCATTTGGGAGAAGATTTTACATTATTATTGGATCTTTGTTCCAAGCAATTTCTGCATCTTAGGGATCAAGGTGAGCCTCCCATAATGTACCTGCTAGCAAGCAGGTATTAAAAGGAAGTCTTTCTAGGCATCTGTCTTTGAGGCATCAGACTGTAAGATGAAAAGATGACCTAGGGATTTGCTGACCATCACAGACAATGGCTTGCTATGATTAAAGCTATGCATGTTACCTGGACAGAGCTACATCAAAGTGCTAATTAGGGAACATGTACTTCTAACTGGTACCCTCTGAGGCTAATATGCTTTCATTTGTGTTAAAAACCATGACTGATGCAGAGAATCAGTGCGAGCTAGAAAGATATATCTATATAATGGACGGTATTACTGTACTCTCACATCTTTTCTGTGATATATTCTCTTTATGCAGAGGAACAAAATTTGTGTTTATCTCACAGTGCTGAGACATCCAATTAAAGAGCCTTGTCCTACAAAATCATCTTCCTGAAAGTAAAAATGAAAGAAAATTGCCTTGATTCATTTATTCCTAATGATAAGTACTTAACTATCAGTTTTCAGGAGATTCTAATCCTATAATATTCCCCAAAGGCTTGGTGTAATGGGGATAGACCATACTTACACAAAGAAGAAGGGAAAAACATCACCCACACATTGTACATGAATATAGATGCTTTTAAAGAACTGTCTAATTTACCAAGGCAATTGATAGCTAAGACATGAAGCAGTTCATAGAACAAACATATATATATATGTATACACATAGGTAATGAAGCAGCCAGGATGCAGCATGTGCTGTATGTGAGAGATGCTGCCTGGTGCTCTGAATGCCCCTCTGATTGTGGAGGTCTGTTGGGAAAGCTCTTCTTGAGGGAATATTGCCTTTCTCTCCAGAACTGACACATRATAGACAGGGATACAACAAATCAAGTCATGCCAAAGTAGTGAAGGACATTATTCACCCTCAAGAAAAAAGCATTTAGCTATTCTCCTACTGAGTCATAAAACTGCACACACTTAAGTGTAAAAGAAACCAGACCTATCTTTTCAAGTCAGACTGGTTTTTATACTCTTTTATCTAAGGAACAACAGAACCCAATTGTTTTTGGTTGGGCACAGACCATTTGGAGGCCATATGGACATCCCTGTTTTATTGCACATGCAAAGGATATTTTACAGTAACAAGTCCACACTCCCAGTGCTTCTTCACKGAGGGAGGCTGCAGGGAGATCAAACAAGTTTTTCTTTAAAGACACACAACAGTAGAACTGATACTACTAAGTGCATTACATTACATTTACTGTTCCACTTCATTTGGCATAGGTAAGGGTGGAAAAGTCTATTGAAATAACTGMGAAGGTGACAACCCTTCAGAAACTCAGCCTCTTTCATTTATTGCTTACTTGAAGAAGTAATTAGGGTTCTCACTTCCTGCCTAATGCYTCCTAATGGTCACTTTACTCTTGAAAATTTTACAGTACTTTGATGGCTGGAAGGTAARATAATTGTGTAAAATTGTTTATCAGGAAAATAAAAATATTTTCTTTCAGGCTGTGAAGGCCTATGCCTATCTTTTTCTGCAGAGGTGGAATGGAATAATTTGTTTCATAGTGTGCAGACAAAGGAGGCAGACACTAGGAATATATAATGRTAATTCGGCCCAAGTGCTATGAATGTGAAAGGCCATTCTGGCCAAACAATGCTCTGCCGATATGAGCTCCTGATTTTTCTTTGGATGTTTCGCATGGAGAGCAGCGTTTCTTTCATCCTTTACACAAAGTAGTTTCAATTTGTATTTGAGAAAACTAGAGGCAGAGCTCTCTGCACTTCACTTACCCACACACTGCTTCTACTGCAGAGGTGTTAGTTAAAGATGTGGGTGAGTGAATAGCTGTGGAGTGCCCAGCCATGGCAGGGCTGCACACACATCTCCCAGAGGTGCTAGGGCTAGGATTGAGTGTGAGGCAGAAAATAATTCTTTTGTCAGTAAATGCTCAGCTGGATTGAAGCAGTACTGGCCTGGCTAGGAGAAGAATTATAGCTGAGGAAGGGTTTCAGTACTTGGCCCATTGCTTGTCTAACAGAAATGTCATCGTAATCAGAAATGCATCATTTCCAGTRCAGGAGTATCAGAAACCTTTGGTTTGTCTATTATGGCTGATTCCATACTTCCTGTGACAAAGCAAGTGCAGACTTTGAATCCACAGGCTCCTGACTCAGCATCATCAATAATTGAGCTGTTAAAGCAGTTCCTTCTTGTTGAATGGCACTTTGTTCACGACTAGAGCACACTGCATGAAGACCATTTTGCTTCTAAAAGCTAGACTATTCTATACTAAAATTCTCCTGATATAAACATGCTTTTCAAACATCTTATTGGCTTTGTCAATGTGTAAAATCCCATTTTTTCCACATATTCACAACAATTCAAACTTAGGTGTCAATCACTTTTTCATTCCCAGGAAACAATTTTTTGCCATGCAACACATTCCATTCCTGTCACGGCACAAAGTGAACTATTTGAAAAGGATAAATAACACTTAAGGAAATATATTTTTCCCTGCTTCTGCCATACTGCTTTTAAAATTCTATTTGCCATTGTATTTTCTCTTACAACCTGGCTTTGTGGTGCTGCTGTTTGGATGCAGAAGCTATTTAAGTGGAACGTTGCACCTCACTTGTTCAGAGTTTATAATGAAGAAAAATGTGCAAAAGCATTACTTTGCAAAAAACAGATAAGTAAGCACACTGCCTGTCAAATTTTGTCACCCTTGCTTGGCAGACAAAAAAATAAACAACTGCATAAGCCTGGTACAAGAGTCTGCAATCCACAGGGCATGAAATGTCTTGGGGACTAAATTTGTATTCTGCATTTCTTCATACATCTCTCTAATCCTCTGTTTCTTTTCCTAGGCTGCAGACTCTGCAGTGTATTGAAAAGCAGTAGCTGCAAGGGCCCTTAAATGTATCTGGGATCAATCCCTTGTGAGGCATTATCTCRTTAAAACTGGCCCAAACCCCAACTTGCTCAGTGATATTTAGATTTCTACATCAAGCTGATAGAAGGAAAAGAAGCATTGCAACAAGACATTCAGCACAGGGCATGCATTGCTTCATAACAAAAAAAAAAAAAAAAAAAAAAAAAAAAAAAAAAAAAAAAAAAAAAAAAAAAAAAAAAAAAAAAAAAAAAAAAAAAAAAAAGAGAGGGAAGGGGGTTTTTAGCTTTACTGCTCTCATAAACAGCCAGAGGTAAGAAAACTGCTATTAAAAGTATTAAGCTCCTCTTCCCCAGTGTCTGTCTGACGCTAGACTCTGTGTTACTGTTACTGCATCTGGCAGTGTTTTCACTTAAAACAGGGTTGCTGTTTGTTTTTCTTGCCAGCTCTGCAATCCGGATCTGTTTTTATTTGGGGAAAGTGAGACTATTTGGTGATGCTCCTGACAGAAAGACAATAAGCAGTTTGTATGCATCCCGTGTATGTGGGCTCGCTGCTCCGCAGGGTAATGGGGCTGTGCTGCAGCASAGAAAGGCAGAACTGTGGCTGTGCCCTGCAGTCACTCCTGAAAAGCTGAAGCCAGGACAGAGGGTGCCCTGTCCTCCAGCCCCAGCCTCCAAAAGGGTAGCACACTTTTATTTTCTACCACCCAAAAGTCACTGAGAGTACTGGCTCCTCTGGCTTTCCCCATTCCTGATCTGACATCCCCTGTGTCCAGAGATGGAGAAAATGTATCTTAAAGCACAAAAGGGGAAACCTCAACCTAAAATCCTATTTAAAGAGGAAGCTGACTTGCATTGRGGTAGTGAAGAGCAACGCTATCCTGCTTTGGAGGGCTTAGAGGGGGTGCAGAGATGTGTGTGAGATGTTTCACTTTAAAAAGGAAGCAATTTAGGCTCTTCTGTTAGCAGCCAATTATTCTGAGTAAGAGGGCAAATCATGGGCACAATTGCAGCGTTCTCTCCCTACCTGGCCATGGAGGAATAGCAATGTGAAGCTCATGAATCATGAAGATAAGTATGATGCAGAGCAATAGATTTGACAAAATATTTCCTCAAATTCCATCTAAATKCAATGATAAGTTCTCCCTTMCCATGCCTGCCTGAGCAAGAGATGTGACAGCCCCGGAGTGAGAAGAGATAACAGAAAGTGTAGAAAATAAATTAAGCTGGTTCTAACCATACGAAAGTATACAAAGCGCAGAGCAGAGCTTCAAGAGAAGAGCATTTTGCTTTGTAAATTAAAATCAGAGCAGATTTTTTTCTGCTTTCAAGAACASTGCAATACCCCTCATCTCCCACAGCAGGCTGAAAACCAGCATGAGGGGAGGAAATGAGGACCAAGACTAAAGCAAAATCTTGTAGTATCCAGGTGTTCAAGGGAGAGAAATTTGCCTTTAGTTGCGAAGTTGCTAGTACAACCTTTATAATAAAAATGCTGTTCCATTAAAAATAGGCTAGGTTTCTATGCCAGTGTTTTCCAGATTTGTCCTTCAAACATTGACTTCATTTCCTGAAGAAACTGGAGCATCAGGCGTTTCATGAGCTATTTTTCACCTGTTCTGAAACTAGGATGTCAATGATGAGAATTTAGACTGGCTAATAGCTGTCTACTTTTAAGTATGTCTCTACTTGTAGCAACTTCCCATGACTATAAGCAAGTAAACACATAAATATGTGAAAATAGAAATGCTTTCTCTTTTATTGGTTGAATTTTAGTTACCTAGTCTCAGGGGAAAAATGGTCAAGTGCAGTATATTTGGAGGTGCTCCTTTCTTCATGATYTTCAGAGAGATTACTTGCAGGTACAGAATGGAGATTATACCCTAACACTCTCTTGTGCTGTAGCATGCTGGAGCATGTATACCTGAGCTACTTGTAGGGATATCAAATAGAACAGTGTTCTGCCATTATGACTTTCTGTGATGTGCCTATGCAATAGAATGGGGACTATTAGCTGTAGTGAGTGGAACAGATAGTTATCACTAATTTGTGGAAAAAACCCCAACATATTTCTCCAATTACATGAAGTTCTTGAAAGATTTTTCTTACGGGTCAACATTACTCATTGCATGGTATGTGCCAGTATTTCTGTGCTGCTTATTGTGAGCAGTATGTTGCTAATGTTCAATGGTCAACATTTTTCCCCTGTGCACTATTTGATTAACAGCAAAGTTTGAGAGCTTGATGAAATTGTCTTCCAGGAAACTTATTTGTACATGCCTTCTGAAAAAGGGCTCTGACGCAAATGATGTTAATGCACTCATGAAGGTGGATATGACTGTGAGTATCTGTATCTACAAATAATAGTAAAATACTAGAAATTTAAAATCCCAAATTATTGAAAAAATGTTTATTCTTCTGCCTGCATCAGCAGGTCATCTTTCTGTTTGTAACTGTTTTTCACCWGTAGAAGAGCTTTCCAAAGCAATGGGCTGAGTTCTGGGGAAATTTCCTTTTATTTCATATAATTTTCCCCACAAGTGTATGAGTGAGATACCTTGACTTAATGATGTCATTTCAGTGCTAGGCTCTTCAGCGGCAATTACCAAAAGGAAAAAAAAAAAAAAGAATGAATTCCCTGGGTGCTTTTGTTAGTTCTTCGTTATTTTCTCTTTGAAAATTATTCTTCCATACTTCATCTTGAGCTGTCTTTTTTCAAGCTGAATAACCCTATTGCTTGTGCTGAATACATGGACATGACCACCCACACTTAGAAAAACCTTACCTCTTGCTGAGCTGCTCTGAAATGGGAGGCAGCAGGGCTCATGCAGCAATAAAACTTCATGATCATAGGGGAAGGAAATAGCGCAGGGCTAGGAATCCTCCTGCTGTTTCCATATGATTTCCTAATTTCAAAATAGGCTGAGAAATAATAGGGGGGAAGTATATTGTGAGAGTTTCCTCTGTGCTCTTCTGCGATTTCCCACCTAGCCTGTCGTGAGTGCGAGGAACTCTATTAAACTGCTGCCCCAAAATCAGTAGCTTGGCAGCCAATCTAACAAGCAGGAAAACTTTATTCCCCAATTTTGTAAAAGGAAGTTTTCCTCTTGGGCTAAGGAAGTGGAATCATAGAGGGTTACACTTTCTGGTTTTTGTTTTTTTCCTGGCCTCCCAGYAGGAATGAGATCCTGATCTGGAGCATGTGAAAGGTTATACTCGTTTACACTTAGCCCTCAGTTTGGGCCAATATTGAGGTGAGATCCAGCTGTGATGATTTCAAAATGCTTCCACACAGACGGCCAGAACAACCCAGGCAGTCTGGGGACTGGGATTCAGACACCATGCTGGATTATCAGATAAATACCAGATAAAGGATACCAGACAAATTGATGGTTTATCACTAAAAACATCTTCTGGGTACCACTTTTCAAAGGTATATGGAATAAGGCATTTTGTGRCTGCAGCTGTTAATTTTGCTCTTTCATTTCTTACCTTCCCCATAAGCCTATTTCTGTAAAGGGTCAATCTGTCCACTGATAACTCAGTCTAAAAGGCCGTATTTTCAATTAGAGTTTTGTGTAGAATAAGAATTCTAGGGATACAGAGTGACAGATAGGTACAGTTTTTGTTTCATACTACAAATACCACATTGGTGGCAAAGTTACAGAGAAAAATAATGTCTTTTTTTTTTTTTTTAATAGCTAAAATAAAAAGTGTTATAAAACATTTTGACTATGAAAACCAGGGCAAGCCCAGATTTATTCCTCCACCCAGAAGACTGTCAGCTTTGCACTGTGTTATGAACAACACAGCAAAATCAGCCAAGGACAATATTACTGGGTGTGTCATATACACATTTGAAATATCTCTATTCCAATGTACCATTTCCCTGTACACCTTGGTACAGTAAGCTCTCTCAAGTTGTCCCATCAGCCATAGATAATTTTTTGGATTGGCTTTTATGGGTTGGTTTGGCTAGGCTTTTTTTTTCTTTTATTTCAATACAGCCTATTAACATTATTCAAATATGCATTTTTTTGTGGTTTCCTTTTCCTTTCTCTGTCTCTAAATTGGTTGTTTAAAGACTGATCCACTGAAGGAAGCAAATGAAAACTGACATCATATTGTGTCAGRTGATTAAGGGTTCCAGAATTTTTATTTCAAAATACAGTGGATTATTGTCCTTTAGACAGTGGATTTTTACTGTGTTACCACCTAATGAGAGCACATGTGGSCTTCAGAACTGAAGTCACAGAGGGGCACTGCTTTTAAATCCTGTGAATTTTCYGGTAGACTTGTTATTTGCTTTTCCCTCTCCCTCCCCAGAGTTTCAGGACCTTTGAACACCTCAGAAGTGCTAATGCTTTACTTCACAGAAAATGTCCTAGGTACAAACTGGTCTGCTACAATAGCAGCCAGAGTATGGCTCCACTCTGGTGCTGGTCTTGCTTCACTATTTAGTCAAAGCCTGTTATGAAAACAGGTTTCCAAAAAAGGGCAAGAGAATGGGGAAAACATGTAYTTAGGGGGGTCAGAACTGCTGGGAAGTGGAGCTCAGCCATGCCAGGCCCCTCTGCTGCCTCTCCTGTGCTCCGAGCTCTCACTCTCGGGGTAGGCTGGGCTCTCCCACCGTACATTAGCACAGGCTGAATCCCATAGTGGGACTGTTGCTCAGCAACAGCRGCGAGAACAATTTGGTTTTGGACCATTCAGAAGATGATTACATTTGCTGCATGCTCCCCCCTGCCTCCCCTCCCCTTCCCAGTACCTATTCCTGGATATTGTAAATATTCATCTGAGTTTTGCATATACAGTAGTTTCCCCTCTAGGTAAAAAACATACCRTCCAAATGAGCTTTTAAGAGTACTTTTCTCTGATGCATGCCTACATTTCCTCTCATTCAGCAGGTATAATATTGCACATGAAATGGTATTGTTGGGCTTCTGGGGGGTTTATTTGTTTTGTCTATGTCAGACAAATTTGAGCTGGAGCGGGGCCGGGCTCTTTATGACAGCGCTGCTTCATTGCTTTGTTTGAGGCACGTAAAACAAGTGAAGTATTTAAATAGTTGTGAACACCTGAATGACTTTAAAGCATTTGGAGTAAGTGATAGGTTCAGATCTCCAGATTTCCAATTTCCTTCCTAATTGTTTCTTTATCTACACATCTTTCAGCATCCTATTAGGAAACCAGTCCCACACTCTCAAATTAAAAGAGTTTGTCTAGAGACTATAATGCAATATTTAAATATTTGTCATACATTACCCTGAGCTTTCACTCTCAGCAGTAATTTATCCTGAATCTTCCAGTCCTCTTTTATTAACACATACATAACAGTTGCAAGGGTAACTGTCCAGGTCAGCCATCCTGATCCACCCACCCTTTTGGCAAGGCCTTCCTCTGCTGCTAGACAGCAGACAGAACATTCCTGGTCCTTTTGTCCTTAGTGCCTCCTTCATGCCCTGCAGAGCAGAGTACAGACACCCACCCATCCATGCCATGATCACAGAAGCTGACTTGGGTATCCTGTTTACCAACATCACATGCAACTTTCCCCTTCTTTTTTTTTCCCCCAGACATGATGGAAAGCAAGAAGGGAGGGAGAAAAAACTACTAATTCAGAAATCAGGTTTTACCCTCTCAGACCAATATGTATGTGTGTGTGTGTGTGTGTGTGTGTTTTCAGCAAACTGGGCCCCAGCCCACTGAATCCCATCGACGTGTTACTATTTAAATACATAAGATCAGCAATTTCATTACTGTGCTTTTAGTGAGATATGTGCTTGTGTACCTCACCAACTCAGTCAAGCATAGGTTGTTCTCTTCTGGTGTTGATGTACAACAGGAATTTGGTATTTTTGCACAACCCCTGCTRCACCTTTCCTCTCTCATCTTGTTTCTGCCCTTGGCAGTCCTCTGTGGCAATGGAGTGAACTGCCAGCTTACAGAGAAAAGGAAGAAGGTGGCAAATCTGGCATCTCTCTCCATTTTTCAAGGGCACCTTGTTYTGCCTTGGATGTGTCCTGGCTCCCAGTAGAGTGGCAGAGCAGGCGGTGGGGCACAGGGGCTGGCAGGGACTGTGACACCCACCCTGCAATATCAGAGCCTGGAGCTAATCCTYTCCACAGCACAGCACTGGCTCCTGGCTCGTGCCTTGTCCCAAAAGTTCTGATGGGGATCCACACCGCASACAAGGAGCCTCTCACAGACTGCAGCCTGCAGGATATTTCATGCAGATGTAACACACACACAAAAAGGCAAATGACACTGGGATAAGTTCTGTGCTTCAGACTCCCCTTCATGCATGCCCAATAACAAAAGACATTTTTCCTTCCTAATTAGGTACATTAGAGCAAATGCTAATACAAGGTTGACCTAAATACAGAATCGGGTTTTATTTTTCACTTTCCTCAGTGTATGCTGTATTTATCATTTAAGTTCACATTTTTGTATTTTAAAGATTTTTCTTTTTTAAAATGCAAGTTAAATGTTAATCAGTGAGGTAATCTTTGTAAAAATTACTAGGTATCGATGTTCTGTTCCAACCAGATMTTTCCTCATTATATTGAAGGAACAAATTACCAACTCCTGCTGCAATGAACTCCTTGATACAACATGCATTTATCCAGGCCCCATGGGGGTCATTACAACGAGATTCACCTCTGTGTGTGAGCATATATATATTTAAAAATAACCCCCTCAAAGCTCTCCTTTGGTCTTTCAGCAGGGAACATCTCAAACAGCTACAGAAAATCTCATACACACATCAATATCATGCTAACATTGTTGAGTTTCACTGAACCCTATGCCAAATTAACTTTTACAGGGCAATTACAAAATCTTATAATCATGCAAATTAGTAGTTAGCAGCTTACATCTTCCAATTAAATTGCCACCTGCTATTCCAAGATCCAAGTTAGCCACGATAAACTTTTCCTYTTTCTTTTTTAAAGAGAGACTCTTTATGTGGAGAGCCATCAATGTACGGATTAGCCTTCTCAGGGACAGAGGTCCAACTTGAAATAATCACAGGCAGGTTATTTCAGCAAAAGAAAAAAACCCAGACTACAGTGTGAAGAGAGAAGGGCATTAACCCTGGAGTTGTTATCAACTTTGAGTGTTGAGGTGCACTCCTAAGRGTCACATCCTGTCTGCAGCATAATCCTGTACCCAGACAAGATCCAAGCATCATCTACTCCCTCTCACCTTCTCCCTCCCTCTCCCTCCCTGTGTGAAGAAGAGTAGTTTCTACATGGGCCAGGGTTGGGCTCTGACTCCTGGACATCAGCACAGTGTTCCCCAGCACAGTGACCCTCCTTCTGCTTGGCCCACAAACACCCAGCTGYCCTGTGCATTCTTCCTCACAGAATGAGCACATAGCCCACTTCAAAAATTTCTTTCAGCTGCCTGCAAGGTAGTGAGTGGGATGAAGTCATCAGTGGATGTAATTTGCTCAAACATAAGGTAAGAAGATGACAAATCCATGTTCTGGATTAAAAAAAAAAAAAACAACAAAAAACAAACCAAAAACAAAAAAAAAAAAAAAAAAAAAAAAAAAGGCTTTAAAGAGTCAGATTCCTGAGTTTAGCACTGCAAAAATAGAATTTTTTGTTACTTTTAAAACACAGATTTTATAGAAAAGAAGATTTATTTTTTTTTTTTTTGCTAAAAGCAGACTGGAGAAGGACATACTTCTGGGGCTCCTAAAAGAGCCAAGGTGCTGAAGTGCACTGTGGCCTACAGAATTACCTATGAAATTCTGATGAAAATCAAACATCTCAGAAGGAAAGTCAGGCATGAAATGTAACAATGAGAACCAGTGTCAACTCTGGACTAYGCTACAGAATTAAATTCTTCTTTCTTTATGATTTTCTCTCCCTTACCTTGCTGCCCCTGAAAGGGCACCCACAAGACCTCACTTGCACACTCGGATGGGATCAATGCACATACAAGGCAGTGCTGCCTTCAGTTCCAAGAGCTCCATTGTCAGCAGGTTGTAACCATCAGTGCTGCTCTGCAAAATCAGTTTAGCCAACATCTGTGCTGGCGATATCCATACCGTTTGGACAGAAAGCTGTCTTGCTACAGGGGCCTGCTGCTTCTCAAGTTTTTGAGGGTCATCCATAGCTTGTAGCCAGCAGTCCAGGGTCTTCTGAGGGGCAGCTTTTCAGGCCAGCTTGGTGGGTGTGCCCAAGCATCGAGCACTCCTGAGCCACACTCCAGTCCCAGTGAGTTGCTGTCACAGCAGTGCGAGTTTGGTGGCTCRTTTGGAGTGACTCCTTACTTACTCAGCCCAGTTATAAGGGTTCTTTTCTGACTCATAAAACTCCTTATAACTAAAAGGAATTGGGGTTTGTTTTTGTAAGTGTAAATGAAAACTAAGCTTCTGAAGAGAAAAAATAAACAGCTACTGGGCCATAAAAATGGACTCTTATTACTCCTGCCACCAGTATCACAGCAGCTGTTCAGTCACAGCCATACAGCYTAAGTCCAGCACAGAACACAAGCAAGTCCCTAAAAAAGGTAACAAACTGTAGATGTCTTCATTCAGAGTATGGTCTCCACTATCTTCTCTCTTCCTAGACATCAGAAATGCAGCATTATCAGAGGATATGTAGATTAGACTTTTTGTCTTTRGAAACATCAATGTTTAAAAACTCTGAATATTTAAAAAGCATTTCATTCTCAAGGATTTGCCAATGGAGTTTCAGCATGACTGAGATTTTGATTCGTGGCTGAAAGCAGCATTATTTTCTTTTGTTACACAACTAGTATAGATTGAATATCAGACTACCACATGGCTACAGAAATTACCCTCTTGCCTTATAGCCMAGCATTTCTATGGATAAGCCAATACATTTGCAATCAGCAGCAGTTGTAGCTTGTTTACAATCAGTGTATCAAAGCACCTTTTTCATACATGGAAACGGAGAGAAAAAAAAAAAAAGTGGTTCTTGTGCCAGATAGATGTGAAAGATTACRCAGCTGCAGTGTCTTGAGGTTACAAAGCTGCCAGTTTAACAAGCAAGATAAGCAGCAATGCTGACGTATTTATAGCAGTTTAGACATTTATATTGCTTTTTAAAAGAATTGTAATGAACCAATCCATAAATAGGATGGAGATCATAGGTTTATTGCTGCCTTAGTGTAATGGAACCCTATGATACAAAAACATGTCAATAAGGAACTTCTGGGTTAATGGCATTGGCAATAAGCATTGGCCTGTCCTGCTGGTGTGTCYGTGGGCAGAGGGCAGCACAAGGCAGCTCTCATCTGCCTGGGACCTTGAGCTGCCATTGTAATGTAAATATTAGAAAATAACAACGGGAGATCTGAAAGCTACAACAGCCTCTGACAGGAAACAGATCATTATCTTGAACAATATGTTCAATTAAAATTTGTTTAATAGTTTGGACCTAATCTGGATATGTTGTATGCATTTCAATAGATTTGTGAAGCAGCTCTAGTCTATAAGCTGTTTCACAGGAAAAGTAGGAAAGCACAAGGATCTACSAGCTCATTAGATTTTAAGGTAGTGAGATATTTTCTTATTTAATTTAAGAAAAGGTATGTTGAGCAATAAATTAAATTCCTGCTTCTCAATGTGTACATCCAAAAAGCAATTTGCTCTGTCTGCTTTATTGATTGACAAAACAAAAAAGATGTGAAATTTACCACTGTAAAATCCTTTTACTGTCCCCAGTCACATGTAAATGGCAAACATTTTCATTTTGTAGTGCTGTCATACATTACCAAGTGGGGAACTTCTCCTACGTGTCAAAATGGCTTTGCACCATCTCTGTGATAAGGGGAGTGCTGAGACAACTCTGAGCTGTCATCACTGAATTCTCACCCGTCTCCATGTCACGCAGTGCTGTTCTAGGATAAAGCTGTTGGCTTCTCCCCTTGACCAGCCTAGACCTTTATAGCATAAGTGAACAACATACTACGGGTTAAAAGCAATTTCCCTGCCAAAAACACTYTTCTGACTGGGGACTTCCTGTAAAAATTCTGACTCCAAGAGGAAAGTAGAAGAGGGTATGCTAAATACTTTACTACTTAATTTTGAAAGTGATGACGCTCTCCAAAATAAATACTGGAGAGGTTCTTAAGCAATATATGCTTTGGACTGTAACTGTAGGCTGGCACTCAGCCACAGTTAGGTGGTGTTTGGTTCTGGTTTCCCAGCCAACCTCTCATGAGTGAGTGTTAAAATGTGCAGTGAAAGAGTGATGAGGAAGAAGTGATGAGAGAGAAGTTGAGATTACCTCTCTCTCACAAATTGCCCTGCTAAGGTCAAAGTCAATGTTATTAGAAGGGAAAGCTGATCAGAATTCAATACTAAATGTAACCCTGTGACATGAAGTTTCCTCTTTGAAACTTTCAAACCCATGTTGAGATGAGTGACACCCCTACTAAAGTGTTCCAGTTCATAAATGTGCTGCTCCTCAGACTACCTCTACTCATGATGGAAACTCCTATTTTTCTGTTTTAAGTCCTTTGATTCCCTAGAAAGTTGCTGACACTTTCCCTACAACTACTGCCTGGTGCCAGTGGCACAACTATGTGAGACTCTCAATCAGCGTTGCTGCCTCTGTCACATCCATCTCTGAACAGTAGCCCAGGATCCCCAAGATGCCACTGCTGCTACATCTGCATGGGACTTTCAGATTGMTGTACATCAGTGCACATGTGTTTGTTTACAAAGTCAACAACAAATGTAACATTAAACACCCTTGACTGCTCCAGTGAACAGCCTTGTCTGCTTCATGTTGCAAAACAGACCTAATTCTTATTGTAGCTGGTTTGTGATTGAACTAATGGTGCATGCAGAATCATAATTCAGCAAAGTGAATTAAATTATCAAAGAGTCTTTTACACTCAACACTTATCACTGTCTATCCAAAAAACAAAGCAGTGCACTTGTGGGAGGGCAGATTTTTTCAGACAGCTTAGAGGGAGGTGGCTGGCCAGCTGTCAGCAAAGAGGAGGAGAGACACAGTTCACAGAAGCATCGAGGGGCTGGAAATATGCAAATGACAAATCTAAGCAAATCAGAAACCCTCCAAAGGAGAAGCATCAGTGGATTATASGAATAATTTCCTCTCCCAGATCACATTTGTAAGGCCCTGACTGTCATTCATTACCCTTGCAGTTTAATAAGGGACATGAATTACTTGTTTAGGGTTATTTTCCTCTTTTGGGAGRAGGGTCCCTCAGGTATTTGCTCTTCCAAGGTAAGGTAAAATTTGTCACTTAATTATTTTCCAAATAAGAGTCTGACTAAAGGTCTCTGCATGGCAACAAAAATTTTTCTTTCAAATCTAAAGGAGGCAGATGTAGCTAGTGTCCCCMGTGCACTTCAAACCAGTTTGTACTGTCACCTGGAACAAATGCCTTCATAAMAATGTAGCTCCAGTTTACCTGATTTACCAGAGCACACACCTTYACCTGACCAAGGAGAGCTGTTGACTTTCAGGACAATGCAGAAAGGCAAGTTTATGTGGCCTTTTCTTTTTACCCTGAGGAAGCTGCTGTGAAATTTTTTTTTGTTTGACTGTGTTATTTTGGCTTACTTGGTAGGGAAGTTATTTTCCTTACAGGATGCACTTTGAATAATCCTTAGGGACAGAACACATCTAGAAGATGCTCAGCTGACCCATCCCAAATAAGACTGAGACCAAGATAAGCACTAATCCACTACTGGTTTTGTATTGCAAAGGAGCGTTTTGGCTTATCRGACAATGTCTCTTACAGGAAGTCATCTCTGTAAAGTGTCTAGCCAACCTCTCTATTTGTATGGGCTCAAAAAGTCAGCAAAAGAGGTRGATCTTGGTTAAGTAGGGGAACAGAAGATGTGAGGCAGGAAGATGCTACTTTTGCCTCCTACTTCTTCAGCGACAGAGGCTATCTCATAGCTCTTACACAAAGAACAGTGGCAGTTCCCACAAATCACAGTTTCTTTCTTCTTGGAAGATCAACCTCTKTGTGAAACCTTAATTAATTTCAGATATTCTGTTACTTTACATCAGTTTTCAGACTGGACTTGAGGAGCGCTGGTGGGTTGCRGTTTCACTGAAGGAAGACTGCTATTCAGGAATGTTATTGAGACCATGGGCATTTTACTCCAGCTTAGAAGGATCAGAAAATTGGAGACTCCCAAAGCAAGATTGGTTCTAAGTGTGTCTTATCTGAAAGACATKTTTTACCCTAATTCTAACAGATCTGTACAGCTTTAAGTTTCATTGCCTCTGCACTCTGCTTTTTTTTCTTTTCTGTCTTTACAATCTGGGAGCTTTYCCAAATGTCCAGTGCCATTTTTCAATGTAACAATTCAACCTATTTCTTCAGGTTCAAATACAAGACTATGTTAACTTCTCCCAGCACCAACACTTCATATGCCTAGGTGACTACTACTGTGTTTTCCTCTCCATTATCTCTTGTTCACACTAGATATCATCTGTTCATTYAGTCCATACAACCAGCTGGGTTTTCCAAATCTCTGTTCATTCTCTGCTCCTTTATTCTGGACTCCCTCCCTTTGCTCACTATCCTTCTCAAAATGCCTCAGACTGGCAAATCTGTTGCTGATTCCAACAGCAGAAAATCAGCCTCACCTGTCTTTCCAGCTGTGCTTGCTTGTGCATCCCTGCAAAGAAGAACATCGGATGACAGATTGAAATTATTGCCCTAAGTTTCCGTGCTGGTTCCCTGCAATCTGCTGCTCTCCTGAGCTGCCTGGTGCAGGTTATGTGTCCGTGCAAGTGATGAGCTCTGCCCAGGTGTACTACCCAGTGCTTCCCCCAGGCTGACTCCAGCTTGTCAAGATTGTTTTGTGTTCTAGGGCTGCCCTGCAGTAAATATTCTTGCAGTCCGTTTTGGGTTTCTGTCATCTGTATAATCTCTATTCCATCATCTGGTAATGAAAAAAAAAAAAACAAACCCAAGCTAAAACCAGCCCATATGGAGCCCCATTTGATGTGCCCTTCCATTTTTAGCCAGCTCTTGCAGTTCAGATCTGATCAGTATTTTGTTGACCCAGTGCTGATGCCTGGGCAGGAGAGAACAATTTTACATAAAATTCTGACACAACCCCTATTCTTTTCTGCTCCTATTGTGTCCCATAACACAGCTAATAATAAGGCAATGAAATCATTGCCTCCAGCTGTTTCCCAACAGAATTTACCAAAAGGGTAGTGAAATGATCTCATTTAAATCTCATTCCACGCAAAGCATTGAACTGTACCAGCCAACACCAACACTGGTTCCAGTGTGGTCATAGTGCAATTTCCTTGACAGTCCTGGACAGTTTCAGGGAGATTACAGATGGATGGGGCCTGTTTGGTTCCAGCTGGACTGAAGTGCAGATGGATCCCAAATGTCAGAAAATGGATCCTTACAGCTGAAATACTTGTGGATACTCAAATTCCCATGGAAAGTGACAGTTCTGGAAATAACATTTTCAGTACCAGTAAATTAGTCCCAGAATGGCATTTCCTGGCATGTCCACAGTCTGGATGTGGTTAGCTTGAAAGAGACACAGAAAAAATACTGAAGCGAAGATACTATTGTGCTCAGAGGTGCCCCATGGGAAAATATCTGGGCTTGTTCTCTCACATTTTAAAGCTCTTCCTTTTCATTTAAATAGTGTTAAGATTGATATAGGTAATGAAACTCAGGGAGACTGCTGGCTTCTTTGAAAAACAGGGCAGCTATTTGGATGTGTGAAGGCAGCTCAGACAGACAGCTAACATAATCTACTGTGAATATTTTATTTCCTTGCTGTGGAAGGATAAGTCTATCTGGACAGAACTGTTCAGCTTCCAGCTCCAGGGGGGAACGTGGCAGGAGCACTGCAAAGATGTAATTGTCCAGCTAAAGCCCTGTGATGGCTGACAGTGCTCAGGAGTTTGCAGGATTGGACAACAGCTGGTGGGAAAAATATTTGAAAGTGAAGTGCTAAGATTTTAAGAACATAATCAAGTATGTTTTCCTAAAAAGCAAACAGAGCTCAAATGCTCTGAAGGACCTGGAACTTGTGCTACTGCCAGGATAGCCAATAACCACAGAAACCTGGATTCCCTGGGATGTTCCTGAGTGCCTACAAAACCGCCCAGCAGATTCCAGCACTGACGAAAGCAGCCACAAGCACAGCAGGTTCAAGCATGCCAGGATCTTATCCATGCAGGCAGAGAAGAAAGGGAACTCTGCTAAAATTCCTGCTGATTTCAAAGGAGGATTGTCAGAGATGTCTGCCAGTTCACTCATTCTGTACTGTCCTTTTCTATAATGGAGCCAGGAACAGAGATATACATCAAATATAGACCAGCTGCTCAGAAGTGCATGCAGATACCAACACTTTAATTCCTTTTATAGRTATTGTTTTATGTTAATTCCCAGTAGGGACTGTAGCCTGGACTATAATTTTGAATGAAAGATCTCAAATTCAAGATTGGTTTTGAATATGTGTGGGAGAAAAAACAAAAGAAATCTCCTTTATGTGCYGTCCAAATTATTTATATTTGGACTGAGTGATCTGCAGAGCAGATGACTAAATTATTTCTAAGCTTCTCATGGGAAGCTGAGTCCCCTGCATTTGCAGGTATGCACATGCAGATACAGTTTATTTCACTCTACCCCTGTGCTTCCATAGGTCTGTAGGGTGCACACAGGTCATCTTTGCATCATGGCTCCAGCAGATTTCCCTGGGCCTTCTGCAAAATAAACCAGCCAGTGAAATTGTTTACCACGCAGAAAATCAAAATATTTCAGTCTAAAAACTGATGTATGCTACGTGATATGATACATGAACTGTGCTACCCCAAGATGTGCTGCATGCTTTGCTTTAAGTTCATACAAATGTCAGTGGATATTTAACAGATTTAACTTCTTCTTTTTTTTTTTCTTTTAAACTGAATGAAGGGAATGCTTTTCTTCCTTTTCATTTCAAATATGAACACTGAGTGACATTTCCTCTAATTTGGAAATAAAATATGGCAGTAACATTACTCAATCTGTGCATGTGAAAAGGGATGCCTTGCTCCTGTTACACAGATAAACAGGGCTGTTGGGCCATCCCAGTAATAAATTATAGGTATTGCAGCCCTCCTGGTGTAATCTGCTTACATCTTTCTGGTTTTTCTCTCATGACTACTGCTACAACACAGAAAAGGAATGAAACTGCTAGAAATCACTGTTTTCTGTATTGTCTCTCATTTTTTTAATTAGACTGTGCAAAACTTCGTGGTTTTTTTTTATAGCATCAGAACCATCTTGTTTATAAATGGGGTCTATGCCATGTAAGGTGATTATTCTTTGGATTTCCAGAATTTGGGAGATGCTGCAGTAGATCCTACAGGCCTTTTACGGCAGTAGTTTGCCAACAAGTACCCCATCTCAGCACCTGCTAAAGGCTGGACCTGTTTTACAGGAGACATTTCAATATTTTACAGTCAAACTACTTTATTGGAAATGTATGTTGATTCAACATTTTTTTATTAATAATCTATGTATTTTTCTTGCTCCTAGAAGGGATTATTTGCAGATGTTAACATATTTATTTTTCCTGAAATCTTCAAAGAGCTGGCTTTCGGGTTTGTATTAATTTTTTTTAACCAGAAGTTCCATGGCTAATTCCTTGAACATGATTGCCACAACATGTAGTCCAGTTTTAGCTGCTTGTTTTCCTTTAGCATTTTCATTAATAGAGCATCTCCATCTAATAGAAGTGAAGTGTCCTCCTTAGACCTTTTGTAAACTGAAATGTATTCCATCAGAGAGCACTT
Organism: Malurus melanocephalus; assembly: GCF_030028575.1. Taxonomy (NCBI): domain Eukaryota; kingdom Metazoa; phylum Chordata; class Aves; order Passeriformes; family Maluridae; genus Malurus; species Malurus melanocephalus. The sequence goes on along the minus strand of NW_026623686.1, from coordinate 509,336 downwards.
CTCCACCCTTTTATGCCTGTAGAAAAAAGCTGTCCATGTTATAAATATCAATAAAGCTGGAACGAAGCAACATCAAAATCTCCAAGACAGCACACAAAGATACAGCAAACCAAAGGCAAAATAGTGTTGGTTTGATTAGACTTTTAAATAGGATATTAAAATGAGGCTTGTAGTTAAATACAATTGTCTCTCTGAATTTGGCTGGGAAATCATTAACCAAATGATGTTAAATTTGCACAGATTGTTGAATRAATGAGTAAGAGTTGCTTTGGATGGCAGCTAACCAGCCAAGAAGCACACATACAGACTTTCTAGCAGTCCACAAGAACAAATATCTTACACAAAGATGAGTATTTTTTTTAAGGATCAGTAGCTGAATAGCTGCTATTATCATTGGCTAGTCCTCTGTGTGGGGTAACCCTCTTAGAGTCTGTACAGGGAGGGGAGTTAGGGAATATGGACACATGCTCCTGTGTAATAATATGAGGTTTCTGGCTTGTTGTTAGCTGTATTGGTATTAATCAAAGTTTGTAGCTGTATATTCAAGACATCTAAAAGCTGCTCAACTTTAAATACTCACCTCGTTATTTTGGTATATTTTTTCTGTCTGCTTCCTAAGATGCATCCAGAGAAATCCAGGTAGCTGGAAGCACAGATATGAACAATGCAAGGATTTTTCTGAAAAACTGATTCATCTAAACAAAACATTTACAGCTCAGTTTATGATTTGGCTTTAGCTACTGGTAGCAATAAATTCTCAGAATATATTTATAAATTGTGCTGTGATTTCTTCCTCTAATGAAAGATTTGCTTTCTAAAATCCACCAACYCCTGGATAGTCATCACCTGGAGTAATAGTTTAATACACAAGTAAGTGTATATGAAAAAGCCAGAATAAACAACATTAAGGTATAACCTTTCTTCCAAAGGTGAAATGTAATTTTAATTAAGACTTAAAAGTAGGATTATTTTTTATCATGTTTTCATTGGTACTCATTTGATTAACATTGTACTGAAGGCAGGGAAAAGGCAGTCCTTCATCAGCAGGTGCAGCCTAAAACCGAAATGAGATCCTGGCTCTTATCTCAGCACATCTGCTTGTTACTTACAGGGTAGTCCCAGTCCAGGTCATCATTTCCCAGTCAGAACAGGAAAACTGTAATCAGACCCTCTAGAATTTACAAATCAGCTACRTCACTGCTAATGTACCAAACAGCTGAGGATAACAAGGGCCACGTGGCAGTTTGCGTGGACACGGCAGAATTCCATCCTCCTTGAGGCTGTTTGACCCTTCTGCCCACTGGGAGCCATCACTGTCCCACGCTGTTCTCCAAAWCCCCTCTTGCAAGAATGGGGGCTGGTGTGGCAAAAACAACCTCATAACTAAACAATATCAGCAACTGTGGATGCACAATTGCCTGGTATAGGCAGGAGTGGGAGATGGTGATGACAGATAAGCGTCAGTTCAAGTTCAGACCTGAAATAAGGGGCCTCGGTGGGTGGACTGATGRACAGACTTGTAAACAGTGATCCATGGGGCAACAGTTTTTATTTRGGAACTAGAAATTCAAGAAAGAAATGTCAGCTAAAGCTAAAGTTGGCTGAGTGGAGGGGAAGGAGGACAGTCCAAGTMGCTGAAGGCCAGGCTTGGAGGTGGGTGGGATATGCAGCACTCAACCACATTTAAAATAACAAGGTGATTCTCAGAAGCGATTTTCCTCAAGTGTTTTGAGCAATGAAAAAACCACCCTGGTCAATGCCTATGATGTGATCTCATCCCCAGAAGAACGGTTCCTGTTTYAAATACCCTCGTAAACAGTTACATCATAGAGATGCTTCCAATTTTACAATTGRGAGAGACTCAAAGTACAACCTCTCCACCAGCATAGGCTAATGAAGCATATTGGAGAACAGACCCTCCCCACTCATTAATGAAACTAACATAATGCCCCTAGAGGAATTAAAGGACTTTGGGCTTATACTTAGATTTGTGCAATATTGAAAGGCATTGATATTTCTACTCCAAGGACTACAGCACAACCACTTACAATACATAGGTTCACAAGGCAATTCAATAATGCAGTTCAGCTTCAGTGAGTTCAGTGGAGTTGTGCCAACCATGGATTCAGCCTCCTGATTGTAAAATACAGTCTGTTATGCTGTGAATTATGTGAAGTTTCAGATCCAAGTAAATATCAGACAACAGCAACCATATTCCATTTATTTCAGAGTTCACCTGGAAACTTTGCAAGAAGAGAAGTCTTCTTTCCTTTGGAACAACACTGGGATAATTGTAATATCTTAAAATTAAAAAGAAAGAAAAGAGGTAAATAAAATGCTAAACAGTGAGAGAGAAAAGACAAACCATTCTAGGAAAATTACATACAATGGGCCAAATGTATTGAACAATGCACAATAATCTGAGAATCTGATGTTTATTTCCCAGTGTTGAATATGCAGGATACATTTAATGTGCTCAAGATGCATTATTCAATCTGCAGCAGCTGTCTTTGTACAGAAYATTGCAGAAGAATCAAAAGGAGGAACACACAGTGAAACAACCACAACAGGCACCTTGCCCTGCCCCTGCTAGCTGCCACAAAATTCCTTCCTTCTATTCAAATGCAGCACATAGCTGGGATTTTTCCAAAGAACAGTGTTAAGAGCTTCACAGGAAAGGAAAGACAAACAAAGGAGAGTAACCCATTTGTGTGAAATGGTCTGTACCCACCAACATTTCCGAAAAAAAGAAACAACTATTTGTCGTTAAACTATTAGCTCAACACAGCAAGAATTCAAACCTAAGTGAGTTGTTAGGTAAGTTCCCCAAGAAGCTGGATCCTTTTCAGAACTAGATCTGCRCTGACACCCTGCTTCTGGAAAGCTTCATTATTCATTTATATTTTGCCTTCCTGGAACAGGAACGGATGTAATTCTGAGCTGCTGTGACTTAGAAGAATAAACTGTTATCACATAGGCCATAACACATAGAAAAAAAAAGGAAAAGATGCTGTTGCTTCTGGTCATTTGGTCACTAAATTTGCTCTTGGTTGCAATTACTGCATCTGAGGAGAAACAATATCCTTYCCAGTCCTTTATTTCTTTTAGTGCTCTCACAATGCCCTGTCCATATATGCCTTAATCTTATTAGTTTAACTCTGTCTCCTCTAGTCCCACTGGATGCATGTRCTCCTTCCTGCCTGTCCCATTTTAAAGTCAGAAAACACAAGGCAGTGGTCAGACTGTGTCTCAGATTTTCCAGGTAGTTTTCCTCTGTTCCTCTCACCCTGCTGTTCTGTTTCACTCTGCTGTATTTTATGCTCATCTCTGCCAGGGCTGTTGTTAAACTGAAATGCAATGCTTGTTTACAGGGAGACATACAGGAAAATTATGTACAGATTAATCAAAGCAATGCTTGTTTACAGGGAGGCATGGGGGAAAATTAGACACAGATTGGCCAAAGCAACAGAGATACACTTCTGGAGGCAGCCGTGCAGATGCTCCCAATGGCTCCCAGCTGGTGGTCAGAAATAATCATCCTGCCCAAGGAAAATGTGATGTGAAGTCTGTTTAACCCATCTAAATGCAGATCAGATGGGTTGTCTCACCTTCAGGAAAATGTCATMCTTTCCAGAGCATCTGATTTAGGGAACACAAACCCAAGGGTTCCCTGACCTGACTCTAAATTGGAAGRTGAAAGTTGAGGGGTCAGGACAGGAGCCTCCTGAAGACCTGGATGTGCAGATTGGACCCCTGAAAGGAAACAGGTATCAAGCATCAAGTAATTGATCCTTATAGCTGAACCAGGATAACACTAGACCATGGCTGGTAGGATGAACTTATTAACCCCTCCCTCGGTGACAGGAGCTTATTGTGAAGATTTCTGTTCTTTTTGGGAGCCAAGTGTTAAAGCATGCCAGGTTTGGCATGATTTCTCTTGCTCTGGGTCAGAGGGAATCTTGAAAAAGAGTAAGGCCCTGCCTTCTGAGGTAACAACAGAGCATAGTGGGGTACAGGAAAAGGGATTTTTCTGGATGCAAGGTGAGTGTGAGTGACTCAGCAAAGAACAGAGCCYGAAGCACTGAAGTAGAACACTGAGAAGTGTGGGGAGCATGGGTTCAGCAGAGATCACAGGAAGAAAGATTTTTTGGTGGAGTAACCAAAACAAACGGTAAATTTTGTCACAACCTAGAGCAACACTGAGTTACTGATATTCAGAGCAATCCTGTCAGAATGTCCCTGTCTTGCCAGGACACAGTGCAGGAGAAAGTTCATTTACAAACTCTCTCTCAGTTTACTGTATTTCCTTCAACACTTCCTCCATAGTAAGTTTATTCCTTTAGCTATTACTCAAATAAAACCCAGTTTCCAGGTTTCAAAAGTGCTTTTAGTTTTGTGGGCTGCTTGCTGCRAGGTTATGGAGGCTGCAAAGCTCTGGTGAGCCTGTGATAGTTTCAACCCCGAGTGACTTTGGATTGAATTTAGAAGTGCACTCAAACATTTTGTCTGGCAGATGAAGAGCAGCAAAGAGCTGAGGGAGTGTTCATCTTTTGCTGTCAGACCTGCCCGCGATGTCTCTGTGACCTAAATTGCTTTCAACTTCTGTGTGGACTTCCTCATTCAGCTTGCTAGCTTCCCACTATCCACATGGTCTGAGTAAATTAGATGAGTAATGTCACATCTGGTCTCATGTTGAACTCGTGTACCCATGCAGTAATTTAGTGTTTAGAA